>NC_071426.1:5115571-5251609 GCF_017976375.1 Cuculus canorus | reverse complement strand
GCGTACATGGATCTCCAGACCTCGATGCTGAAACAATAGGACGAGTTGTTGCTTTTCAGCTCCGCTTCCCAGCTCCGAGGTACAAAAACAAATTCAGCTCTAGTGGTGACCCACGTTAAGCTG
The DNA here is from genome assembly GCF_017976375.1 of Cuculus canorus. NCBI lineage: Eukaryota > Metazoa > Chordata > Aves > Cuculiformes > Cuculidae > Cuculus > Cuculus canorus. Next base: position 5,251,486 of record NC_071426.1, on the reverse strand, counting down.
AAAACTTCCGAGAGGAACAAGGTCCTGGTTCTGAGTAGCGTTTTGTGTGTCATTGTAGTTAGGGGGACTGCGAAGGTACGGGAATATCTACGTAATCAAATCAAAATTGTATTTGATGTAGTTTGCTGCCCTGAGTTGCAGTGCCGAGCTAAGAGGGCAGGGAATGTGGGACTGTGCAATTAGACTGTGCAATCAGACTGTGTAATTAGACTTTACTGGTGTGATCTCTTGGGTAACCTTCAGTAAGTCATGGCAGAAAAAGTACCCTGAACGTTATGGAGGAAGAGAACTCTAAGCACAGAACTCAATCTCTCAAGGTTCTTATTTACTACTTTGTAAATTATTCTTATATACGTACTTTTTCCAAGTTACTTTTTGTCAGGTTCAACTTAAACTCTACCTTCAGAGTTTATGTTAAAAGAAAAGGTTCCCACTTACCTTCTGCATCAATGTTTTCGTCAGAAATTTCCAACTCAATGGTGTCCATGCTGAATTCTCTCCAATGTCCACTGAACATACTGGAAAAGTACCCTGACTATATGAGAGAAGAGGAGAGAAAAAGAACTCAATTAAGATATTTCATTCAAATTAAAACTGTCAAAAGCAGCACATGGCAGGAAAAATTGTTCATATTTACCTTTAAGCAGAACAAAATGTATTAAGGGAACATTTCACAAGCTAAAACATTCTGACACACTTGAGAAAGGGTGAATTACAGTTGCTCTATTTCCGAAATTAAAAACGTGTATAGAAAATTTGGGCTCCATGTGTGTGATCAGAGTAAAGAAAGAGCTTTCAAGGGCCAGAAAAGCCACAGAAGCTCTTTTCCTACAAACCACACCACCAACGGGGATATATTTCATCCAGGAATTAAGTCTTTAGTGTTACTGGTGACAACAAATCCTGCAGGCAGGAGGGAATACCAGTCTGGATCAAAAAAAAAAAACCCAAGCCAGGCAGCATGCAAGATACACAAATTGATGTACAAGGCTGTGGTCTCACAGTAAGGACACGCACACATACACCCCTTATGTAAATACATCTTTTGTTAGAATGTGTAAGGCATATGAAATTAGGATCTGGTAGGGTTCCATCCAAATGAAGTGAAATACATGGTGCTACCCGGGATTCCTGCTGTTCCTTCCCAGCAGCAGACGTGCCGCTTGTGAGATGCCATCGCTTACTGAAGGTTACCCGAGAGATCAAAACAGTTAAGTCTAATTGCATAGTCTAATTGTACAGCCCTACATTCCCTGACTCTTAACACAGCACTGCAACTCGGGGCAGCAAACAACATCAAATCCAACTTCAATTCCATTACATAGCCATTCCTACACCTTCAGCAGATCCCCTCTCTGTGATGACACACAACACACTACTCAGAAACAGGATCTTATTCCTCTCACCAGTCCCTGTGAGGCTCCTTGGCTTTGTAACTCCTCATTTTCATAAGTATTTGCCATTTTAGTAAACAGCATCATAAAAAGGCAATCCTCGCCTTCTCGCATCTGCCATGAACAGAGAGAGCAGCACCTTCCTGTCATTTACCAACTACACACAGTCACTGGAGAGACGAGGGACACCAACATTCCGACTGAGACAGTCTGTTCAACAAGGCAGAGAAGTCCTCATTTCATGGAGTGTTATTTTTAACCTACAGAAGCATTTTACCTATAGCAACAGAGTTCCAATGACAGAGCATGAATTGAGATACAAATCTGACGGACATGATCGGTAACTCCGCCACAAAATTCCACCTCACAAGACCATCACTGGTACAATCAGGCCTCGCCAAAACCAATTCCCAACTTTCAAATTCTGTTCAAAAAGTGATTTAATACTCAGTTTTAGTCACCAACCCACACTAAGTTTCAGGACAAGCTTCACCAACTCGAGACGTAGCAACAAGTCGAACAGGTCAAGGGAGGGGATTCTGCCCCTCTGCTCCTCTCTTGTGAGACCCCACCTGGAGCCCTGTGTCCAGTTCTGGAACCCCCAATGTAAGAAGGAGATGGAACTGTCGGAATGGGTCCAGAGGAGGCTACAAAGATGATCAGAGGGCTGGAGCACCTCTGCTATGAGGACTGGCTGAGAGAGTTGGAGTTACTCAGGCAGAGAGGAGAAGGCTCTGAGGAGACTCTAGAGCAGCTTCCAGGACTGAAAGGGGCTCCAGGAAAGCTGGGGAGGGACTTTTTACAAGGGCATAGAGTAACAGAAGGAGAGAAAATGGCTTTAAATTGGAAGGGAGAAGATTTAGACTAAACATTAGGAAGAAATTCTTCACAATGAGGTTAGTGAGCCACTGGCCCAGGTTGCCCAGAGCAGTGGTGGCTGCCCCATCCCTGGAAGTGCTCCAGGCCAGGTTAGATAGGGCTTGGAGCCCCTGATCCAGCTGGAGGTGTCCCTGCCCATGGCAGGGGGTAGAACTGGATGGGCTTTGAGGTCCCTTCCAACCTAAACCATTCCATGATTCTATGATTCCAACAACAGAATCGCAACGACGATGACTAAAAACACCATCGCCAGGCACAGCCAGGGCTGAAGCGGCACCAGCCCCCCTAGGATGCTGTGCACCCTCGGTCTGAGCACCTAGCCCGCTGCCATCCTCCGTTCCCTGCAGAGGGTCAATGGGGCGGAGGAGAAATGCAGCCGCACCCACCTGCTCCAACCTACCCTTAGCCCTAGCCAGAGGCGGCCGTGGGTCAGTCCTTGGCTACAGCCAAATGACCTCCCTGCCCTCTTGTTGTGATCTTTAACAGGTTCCAACACCCGCAAAATAAAATGCTCTTTCCTACAGGAGAGCAATGACAGTTCCCAGGCTACAAAGATGATCTGAGGGCTGGAGCAGCTCCCGTATGAGGAGAGGCTGAGAGAGACAGGCTGAGAGAGTTGGGGTTGTTCAGCCTCGAGAAGAGAAGGCTCCGAGGAGATCTTATAGCGACCTTCCAGTACATGAAGGGGCTACAAGAAAACTGAAGAGGGACTATTCATAAAGGCTTGTGGTGACAGGATGACGGGGAACGGGTATAAACTGGAGAGGGGCAGATTTAGACTGGACATTAGGAAGAATTTCTTCACCGTGAGAGTGGTGAGACACTGGAACATGTTGCCCAGGGAAGTTGTGACTGCCCCATCCCTGGAGGGGTTCAAGGCCAGGTTGGATGGGGCTTGGAGCCCCTGATCCAGTGGGAGGTGTCCTTGGGCAGGGGATGGAACTGGATGACCTTTTACTCTTCTTGCTTCAAATGGATTCTTCCAGGCTCAGGCTCCCACTTTACAACCAACAGCATAATGGAATCAGATATTTCAAGACAAAGGTGTGGCTTCTCCCTGCTCCTGTCACATGACTCAAGATAGCAGCACCTCTTTGCTCCCAAAACACAGAAAGTAACACAGAGAACTTCACCCTCTCACAAGCCCAAAATAAAACACCTGTGGAAACAGCACCATTTTTTTGCAGATGAGCACTAAGATTCATTCCTTTTCAGAGCTTCTGTGCAATAAAACAGCAAGAGAGCCTTCATTCAAAGACAAAGGCTGCGTAAAAAATACAGAGACCAAAGGTTCCTACACTCGAGTTCCATCGGACAGTGAAAGTGCCCTGGGTCACTATGTGCTTTACCAATTCACTCTGGAAATGCTTTCTGGGCTCTGCAATAATATTAACAAGACTAGAGACTCAGCCATTTGCTTAGCAAACAAGAACGCGTTCTCAGGACACCAAAGGACTGTTTGCAAAGGATGTGCCAAGGTTAAGATCAATAGATTAAGAATTTAAATGGCAAAAGACAGAAGTGAGGGCTTTTCAAACACAAAGTTACAGCTATGCTTCCTAACATTACTATTGAAAACACGATGTTTAACTGCATCAGAAATGTAAGACAAAAAAGAGAAATAAGGAAAAATCTCAAGTAGGAGGGCAGACTGGGAGAGCTGGGGTTATTCAGCCTGGAGAAGAGAAGGCTCTGGGGAGACCTTAGAGCAGCTTCCAGTATGGAAAGGGACTCCAGGAAAGCTGAGGAGAGGTTCTTGACCAGGGAGTGCAGGGACAGGACAAGGGGGAGCAATTTTTGGCTGCAAAAGGGGAGATTGAGATGACATCTGAGGAAGAAATGTTTCCCTGTGAGGGTGGGGAGGCCCTGGCCCAGGTTGCCCAAAGCGGTGGTGGCTGCCCCATCCCTGGAGGGGTTCCAGGCCAGGCTGGATGGGGCTTGGAGCCCCTGATCCAGTGGGAGGTGTCCCTGCCCATGGCAGTGGGGTGGGACTGGATGGGCTTTGAGGTCCCTTCCAACCCAAACCACTCTGTGATTCTGTGATTTACTGGACAACCTTTTATTAAAACCGCAATTTCTCTGGCAAGCGCGACGGCAGCTGCTCACCTGGCACAGATACACCTTGTGCAGGTTCCACTCTTTTCCCAGGGCACGGATTTTGATGTCACTGCCATTGCCACCCAGAAACAGCATCTCATAAATGTACTCGGAGGTACTTTTAAACCTTTTCCTACACAAACAGGCAGACAGGGATCACTCCTTCACTCCTCTCTGGTTTGGAACCCACCCTCTGGACCAAGCGCCGGGCAGAGGGTTCTCCCCATACCACCCCTCCACACACACCTCGTTTGCTGCTGCTGAGGAACAACAGCCCCAACAACCTCCCCCCCCCGCCCCCCCAGACCCTTCCACCGCGGCTCCTGTTCATGTGGGCTCTGGTGTGTGTCCCCCCCCCAGCTCCTTCCTCCCATTCCCCTCATTCCCTGCTCCTCGCCCGCACCGCCCCTTCCCCCCGCACCACCCCTCGCCCTGCACGACCCCCCCCAAGCCCCGCATCTCTGTCTCACCCCCCCTACCCGCACAGCCCCCCCCCTTCCCCCACACTGCACGACCCCCCCCCGCCCCCGCATCCCACGGCCGCTCCTCGCCCCGCACTACCCCGCCCCCTCCCCCCTCCTACCCCCTCCCCCCCTTACTCCCCTCCCCCCTCCTACCCTCTCACCCCCCTCACCCCTCATCCCCCTCCTCCACTCTCACCCCCCCTCACCCCTCCTCCCTCCTCCCCCCCTCCTCACTCCTCACCCCCTCCTCCCCCCTTACCCCCTCCTACCCCCTCACCCCTCATCCCCCTCCTCTCCCCTCTCATCCTTCCTCCCCGCTCTCCCCCTCCTCCCTCCCCTCAGCTCCCCTCCTCCCCACCGCACAGACCCCCTCACCCGCCTCCCACGGCCGCTCCTCACCCCGCACTACCCCGCGTCCCCCCCCGCTCCCCACCCCGCTCCTCAAAGCTTCGCGCCTCCCGCGCGCCTCCCTCGCGCCTCCCGCGCGCCTCCCTCGCGCGCCTCCCTCTCACCGCCCCTTCCCCGCCCCTTCCCCTCTCACCGCCCCTTCCCCGCCCCTTCCCCTCTCACCGCCCCTTCCCCGCCCCTTCCCTTCTCACCGCCCCTTCTCACCGCCTCCCGCTCCCCGCACCGCCCCTTTACAACGGCCCCTCCCCTTCTACCCCGATCCCGCCCCTTCCCCCCCGCCCCCTCCCCGCTCCCCGCCTCTTCTCCCCTTCTCCCCTCTCCTCGCCCTTCTCCCCTCTCCTCGCCCCCTCCCCGCTCCTCGCCTTTTCTCCCCGCAACGCCTGACCCCGCTCCCCCGCGCCTCCCGCTCCCCGCACCGCCTCCTTGACCGCACCGACCCTTCCCCACCTCCCGCCTCTTCTCCCCTCTCCTCGCCTCTTCTCCCCGCAACGCCCCTTTCCCGCTCCTCGCCCCTTTCCCCCTCCTCGCCCCTTCTCCCCTCCTCGCCCCTTCTCCCCTCTCCTCGCCCCTTCTCCCCTCTCCTCGCCTCTTCTCCCCTTCTCGCCTCTTCTCCCCTTCTCCCCTCTCCTCGCCCCTTCTCCCCTCTCCTCTTCTCCCCTCTCCTCGCCCCTTCTCCCCTCCTCGCCCCTTCTCCCCTCTCCTCGCCCCTTCTCCCCTCTCCTCGCCCCTTCTCCCCTCCTCTCTTCTCCCCTCGTCGCCCCTTTCCCCCTCGTCGCCCCTTTCCCCCTCGTCGCCCCTTTCCCCCTCCTCGCCCCTTCTCCCCTCTCCTCGCCCCTTCTCCCCTCCTCGCCCCTTCTCCCCTCTCCTCGCCCCTTCTCCCCTCCTCGCCCCTTCTCCCCTCTCCTCGCCTCTTCTCCTCTCTCCTCGCCCCTTCTCCCCTCCTCGCCCCTTCTCCCCTCTCCTCGCCCCTTCTCCCCTCTCCTCGCCTCTTCTACCCTCTCCTCGCCTCTTCTCCCCTTCTCGCCCCTTCTCCCCTTTCCTCGCCCCTTCTCCCCTTCTCGCCTCTTCTCCCCTTCTCGCCCCTTCTCCCCTTCTCGCCCCTTCTCCCCTCCTCGCCCCTTCTCCCCTCTCCTCGCCCCTTCTCCCCTCTCCCCGCCCCTTCCCCGCTCCCCCCCCCCTTCTCCGCTCCCCGCCTCTTCTCCCCGCCTCCCGCTGCCCGCACCGCCCCTTTCCCAGCCTTCTCTGCACTTCCTCACTCTTTCCTCCCTCCTCGCCTCTTCTCCCCGCGCGGTCCGACCCCGCTCCCCCGCGTCTCCCTCTTCTCGCCCCGCACGGCGCGGTCGTTGCCGCAAACCGCTCCGCTCCTTCCCCCCCCGCTTCTCGCCCCTTCCCCCCCCGCTTCTCGCCCCTTCCCCCCCCGCTTCTCGCCCCTTCCCCCCCCGCTTCTCGCCCCTTCCCCCCCCCGCTTCTCGCCCCTTCTCCCCCCGCTTCTCGCCCCTTCTCCCCCCGCTTCTCGCCGCTTCCCCCCCCCGCTTCTCGCCGCTTCCCCCCCCCGCTTCTCGCCCCTTCCCCCCCCGCTTCTCGCCGCTTCCCCCCCCCCGCTTCTCGCCGCTTCCCCCCCCCGCTTCTCGCCGCTTCCCCCCCCCGCTTCTCGCCGCTTCCCCCCCCCGCTTCTCGCCCCTTCTCCCCCCGCTTCTCGCCCCTTCTCCCCGCATCGTCCCCCGGCCCCGCACTCCCCTTCTCCCCACACCCAGCGCCCCTCCACCGCTCCTCCGCTGCCGGCCCCGCACGCCCCTCCTCCCACCGCACCGCTTCCCCGGCCCCGCAGCGCCCCCTCGCCCCTTCTCTCCGCTCCCCTGCGCCCACCCGACCCTGCAGCGCCCCTTCTGCCCCGGCGCCGCTCCCCATACCGCCCCTTCCCTGCCCGCACCGGCTGTGCTGCCCTCTGCCGTCGTCGCTGTCGCTGTCGTCTCTCTCGCTGCGCTCCCGCTTCCTCCCTCGCCTTGTGCCCCACAGCACACGGCTGATCAGCCCCCCCATCGCCCCGGAACGGGCCCGGGGACCGGGAGCTCCGGCCGGAACCGGCGGCTGTGCCTCGGCAGCGCCCGCTACTTGCACCGGCACCGGCAGCGTCTGCTTCGGAACGGCCGGGACAGGTAACTGCCGCCTCGGAATGACGCGTGACGGTAACCGCCGCCTCGAAACGGCCGGTACTGCTAACGGCACCTTGGAGAGGCTGTTACTGTTAATCACAGCTTGGGGACTGCTAATATTGGTGACCCTCACCTTGGAACAGCCGGCACCGATAACACCGGCCTCGGAACAGCCGGGACGGGCGACTCTGCCTTGGAATGGGCAGTACTGATAGCTGCTTTCCAGGTCATCCCCAACCTGTCCTGGTGCAGGGGCTGTTCCTCCCCAGGTGCTGGACTCTACGTGCCCACCTCTTGTCCTTGGTAGCTGGCAGCCCAAACATCTGTGTCTGCAGGGCCTCCTTCTCCCCGGGGCAGCTGCAAGACCAGAAAGAGGGGAAATACAATAAAGAAATCCAGAGTGGTCTTCCAGCCAGTGTCACTACACCTGCATAAATCACCCACCTTCTTCCTGTCCAGTTGCATATGGAATTACAGAGGCATGGACTAGTTGAGGTTGGAATGGACCTCTGGAGTTCATTGGGTCCGATACCCCTGCTCAAGCAGGGCCACCTAGAGCCAGTTGCCCAATAATTTTGAAGACCTCCAAGGATAGAGACTCCACAATCTCTCCAGGCAACCTGTTCCAGCAAGACCACTGGAAATGCACGTTGGTGCATTTCTGGTTGGCCAGAGAAGTCGTGGCTGCCCTGTCCCTGGAGGTGTTCAAGGCCAGGTTGGATGGGCCTTGGAGCCCCGGATCCAGTGTCTGCATCATCCAGTGGGTGGAACTGGATGGGCTTTGAGGTCCCTTCAAACTGAAACCGTTCTATAATTCTCTTGACTGCTGTGACAGTGGCTGTGCCATCACTAGAGGGCTCCTGGGCTCTTTGGTGGCTGTTGGAGTGGGAGGCGGACCCGGAGTAACGATGGAGTCTCAATATGAGTATGATTGTTCTCCTTTATTCATGCACCTTACACTTCTTATAGACTTATCCCAATAGTGCACGCACTAACAAAACAAATCCTAATTGGTTATGTCCCGCTGTTCACGCGCCTTATGCTGTCACGCAACTGGCCAGACGCTCTTGAGCACGCAAAAGGGGCAGATACAAAGTTCTCATCACAACTCTTCAGGACTTTCCCGTGCTGGATTCCACATTCTTGTATTCTACTCCCTTTTATCTTATCTCAAGGTCAGGCCTAGCTACAGACAGCAAACCCTGGATTGTTCACTGCTATTAAATCATGAGCCATTCTTCCACAATTCCCCCTTTTTGTTTTGAACAAGCCAGGGTTCATTTGTTATTCGTGATAGCATTTGTCTTAGACATAACCTTACACAACTGAAAAGAACTATTTCTACAAGTATAACTATCAACAACATTAATCCCATTTTTAATACGCTCCTAAGCCAACCAGTCAATCCTAACCAGTTGGATAATCCATTCAAATCAAAGAAAAGAAAAAAAGGAGAGACCTAGGTCAAAATCATCACAGCCATGACCATGCGCCAATAACAAAAAAAAAAGAAGAAAACTTTATTGCTGCAGCCAGTTCAGACAAAATTCGACTTGTCATGTTGGCTTGCTTCACTACCCAACAAAATAATTCTTCTAAGTTTTTATGCGCTTTTATGGCTGCGACTCTTGATAGCAAAAGAAATGCAAAAATCTTTCCCAAGAATTCCATAATTCAGGTCTCTTTTCCACCTTGTGGGATGAGTTTGATTTGGATGATGATATGGAACGCCCAAACTGGGCTGACCAAGGGTACGTGGTCCACCCTTCGGGTTAGAGGGCATGCCTGCCCACGCTCGATTACCACAGATCGAAAGGTATCCCGGTGGTAATCGTCTTGGTAATGCAGTGCCAGGAGCGGAGTTTTTATTTCGTATTGTAATGTTGCACCGTTTCCGCTCCCAATCACTGCTGTTCCCCATGGGATTAATTATTGTTGGTGCTGCTTGGTCCGCTGGTCTTGTTTCCTTCTATACCTCAGACCACGATGCTAAACCTATAAAAACAAAACAAAAAAAAAAAAACAAAACAATACGTAGCATTCAGTGAATCCACAAGTTGAAGTTCTTGTGGTTCGGATCCAATTGGAAGTTTGTTATCCCAATTATCATATTTATCGAATGCTTCGCTCTTGTTTTCCCATCGAAAGGGGAGGTTACTAGTGATGTTAAACTGTGACTTCAACTCTTGCATTGTTTGATTAAAGTTAAAAAAAAATAATAATTTTTTTATTTTTTTTTTATGGGAACTCCTATAAGACAAGTCACAAATGGTAAGCTTGGGGTCGCCAAACTGGCACAAAACTAGTAATGTTCAAGACTTGTACAAGAGTAACCCATACATTTTGTCGCAGATCAAACAATGCTAGGTGGTTGACTGCAATGACTAGTTTTAAACATACTAAACACAGCCAAAACTGCCTCATTTTTGATACCGTTTCCATTTACAAGAATGCCTACAGTTTTCTTTTACTTTCTTCCAATTTTGATCCTTAATAGTCCGTATTACAGGGCCACTGATTATTATCACGGTCACCGCAATTATGCAACACCCAGGGATCACAATTCCCACAATTACAGCTTTCTTCATTCATTCCTGTGCAGGATCTTCTTGTGTAGGCCGTTGATCACATTCTGATGATGTCTGTAGATAGGGTCGAATGCTTTTTGCTGGTATCCACCTAGGACCACCTTCTGTGGAAACACACATATATCCTCGACCATTAAATATTACAGCAACACGTCCTTTCCATATTCCTGTTACTGGATCTCTATATAATACTCGAAAGCTGGCGATAATTGTCTTTTCATTCAACCTTATACTTTGATGATGTATTATCACCGGTGGCTCTTCTCTATCACTCATTAAACACAAATAGTTTAATGTGAACAAAACCTTATTCAATCTCATTTGCACGTCCATTTCAGTGTCTTTTTGTCTTTGTAAATAATCTTTCAACACTTGATGAGTTCGCTCCACTAAAGCCTGCCCAGTGGGAGAGTGCGGGATTCCTGTGATATGTTGTACTCCCCACTTGGACAAAAAGACCCTCGTCTTTTGACTAGTATAGGCAGGCCCATTATCTGTTTTTATGGTCTCAGGCACCCCCATTACAGCAAAGCAGGACAACACACATGTTTTTACACACAGGTGTTTACACACATGTTGTGCTTTCTCACCAGGTAATGCGGTTGCCCATACAAATTTTGAAAAGGTATCGATTGTCACGTGAACATATTTTAGTCTTCCAAATTCCCCAATGTGAGTGACATCCCTTTGCCAAAGCTCTGAGGACTTTAGTCCTTTAGGGTTAACTCCGATCCCTATTCCTGGACCGTGATTTCCACATCTTGGACAGGCTTGTACAATACTACGGGCTTCATTCTCTGTTAAGCCATACTGTCGTTTTAATCCTTTGGCATTCTGGTGAAATTGGTTGTGACTCTGTCTTGCTAGACAAAATTTATCCATAGGGGGCATATGCTGAGCTGGACTAACGAAGCTATCTGCTACCTGATTACCCCTTCCTAGTCCTACGTCAAGTTGATGACTTCGCACATGAATAACACAACAAGGCTCTGTGCGTGGTTGAAGCGTGGAGCGTAATTGCACAAACAATGCTCCTAATCTTGGGTTAGTTGTCTTAGAAGAGCATCCTCTAATCTTGGGACTACTCCTGCTACATACGAGTGCGTTACAACATTAAGAGGGGTGGTTAGCCAATTCAACAGGGCCCAACCAACAGCAGTTAATTCTAAGGTCTGTAAAGAATCTTGGGGCTGTCCCTCCAAAATATGCTTGTGCCATTCAGCACATTCGTGCCATACACAAACAGCACCATGCAGTCGTTTTCCGGCCTCAGTATATACAGTAAGGCCATCCACCAGTGGTTGCATACTGACTTTCGTTCTCTCCAGCCACTGATTTCGTGACAATATCTGCCACTTTTTTCCCTTGCGGCTGCTGCAAATGTATTTGTCCTTCAAATCCTAATAGGGCTTCCTGAATAGTGGTATTACATTTCGTAACCACCACTCTAGGTCTACAGCATTAACTGGAATGCTAGTGTCTGCAGGTTCTTGACCACTGATCTCAATAATTCGAGATCTGCCTTTTCGTACTAACTCTGCCACAGCTTCGGGTCTGGTTTGAATGCTCGTTTTTGGCTGCACACCCAGAAACACCCATTCCAATACCCAGAATGATTCAGCTTTATCAGTTCTCTTACTACTGGCAATGGCAGGGTCATTCAGGTCTCCGTCCTTCCCAGATTCCCCTCTTTTGTTTTGCCATTGACAGATGACTGCATACGGGGATTCACTATTGCTACAAACCAAAAGCGATATCGGTAAATTCAGGATCTTCCAAGATGACCAAGATATTTTGTAAGCGACAACTGATTTTTTGTAAAAGAGTCCTTTGATCTGCGGTAAGCTCAGTTTTGGAGGCTGTGTCAGCATTGTGCAACAACACAGTCAAGGGAGCAATATCAGAGTTGGAAATGTCCACACAACGGTGGACCCATTGAATATTCCCTAACAACGTTTGAACATCTTTAACAGCACGTAAACTGGTCGTCAGTTCGATTTTCTGTGGTGGGATTTGGGCATCAGAAATGCGCCAGCCCAAATACTTCCACAGAGCCGACCTTTGTACTTTTTCAGGTGCAACAACAAGTCCTTTATCTCTCAGCATATCCCTCAGTGTCTGCAGTGCCAGTTCATCAAACGGTTCTTATAACGGACACTGGAATGCAGAGTGTTCTTCATAAATTGTTACTCCCCTAGAGAAAGATAAGGACTGCCAAGCTGAAACAAAACAAAAAACCTTCACATATCAGGAGTAAGGGCGGGGAGGAATGGGGGGGTGGGAAACCTCACACACAGCCACAGGGCTGTGAGGGGAATAGGGTGGGGGGGAAACTCACACACAGCTATAGGGCTGGTTTTTTTTTCCATTTTCTTTTTCTATTGTCTACGTTCTTTTTGTATTTTTTTTTTTCAGTTTGAAATTGTGTCCTCTGCAGCCTTTCACTTCAAAGGTCCCAGGTAAATCTACCTGTTTGCTGGCTTAGTGGACGTTTGAGATTGAAAGGTCTCAGAGTTGCATTTTTAAGATTAATCGAAACAAACAGAGGCTCAAGCTCCTATAACCAAAACCCAATTTGCAAATCTTACAACTGTTTAAAGCGCTTTAAACACACACACGCATACACACACAGAACCACTCTTTTGAGAGCTGGCTTAATATACCCATACAATATTGTTTACGACCAGTCAATAAGAATAGCACGATGGTATGAATATTTAAACTATACACGGTACCGAACACATACAACACTTACAATATGCACATATATTATAAGATAATGTTTGTATCAATTCACAGAATCACCAGGTTGGAAAGGACCCACTGGATCATCGAGTCCAACCATTCCTAACACTCCCTAAACCATGTCCCTCAGCACTTCATCCACCCGTTCCTTAAACACCTCCAGGGAAGGCGACTCAACCCCCTCCCTGGGCAGCCTCTGCCAGTGCCCAATGACTCTTTCTGTGAAGTATTTTTTTTCTGATATCCAACCTGAACCTCCCCTGGCGGAGCTTCAGGCCATTCCCTCTTGTCCTGTCCCTTGTCACTTGGGAGAAGAGCCCAGCTCCCTCCTCTCCACAACCTCCTTTTAGGTAGTCGTAGAGAGTAATAAGGTCTCCCCTCAGCCTCCTCTTCTCCAGGCTAAACAACCCCAGCTCTCTCAGCCGCTCCTCATAAGACTTGTTCTCCAGCCCCTCACCAGCTTCGTTGCTCTTCTCTGGACACGCTCCAGAGCCTCAACATCCTTCTCGTGGTGAGGGGCCCAGAACTGAACACAGTATTCGAGGTGCGGTCTCACCAGTGCCGAGTACAGAGGGAGAATCCCCTCCCTGGACCTGCTGGTGACCCCATTTCTGATCCAAGCCAAGATGCGGTTGGCCTTCTTGGCCCCCTGGGCACACTGCTGGCTCATGGTCAGTCGCTGTCAACCATCACCCCCAGGTCCTTCTCCTCCGTGCAGCTCTCCAGCCACTCTTCCCCCAGTCTGTAGCTGCACAGGGTTGTTGTGCCCCAAGTGCAGGACCCGGCATTTGGCCTTGTTGAACCTCATGCCATTGGCCTCGGCCCAGCGGTCCAGCCTGTTCAGATCCCTTTGCAGAGCCTCCCTACCCTCCAGCAGATCCACACTTCCTCCCAGCTTAGTGTCATCTGCAATTGTTTAACAGGTAGCAGTTCTTGGTTGGTACAGCATTTTCGTGGCACCTTCTTCCTCCTCTGATTCCTCGCCAGCCCGACAGCTCGGGCCGCCCCGCACTTGATCAGCGCAGCCGCTACTGTGGGCACTTCCGGTTCCTGTGTCATTGCACTTCCGCCCTCTGATGGGTGAACATCGGGTGCCTCCGGCGCAACGGGGCCGTTTATGTCCTCAGACGCATTTCCCCTTTTTACAGTCGGATTTAAGAGCTCGCAGACGCCGGTACAAACTTTCCCAGTCATTCCTTTCATTGGGTAATTCTGGCTCACCCCAAAGAAAGCACTCGTACGACTCGTGGTGCGATGAGGTTCAGCCGGGGGATTGGGGGGGGCTGTGGCGCGCACAGCGGCAGCGGCGACTTTTGACTCCGCCTTCAGCGCTTGTAAAGTATTAAGGACAGTTCGCCAAGTTTCCCCACAGCCCCCAAAAGGCTCTTTGCCCCTTTTCGTGATCGTGCAGTCCCCTCGAACAGCTTTAACTTCCTTTTCATCGTTGTCTGTTCTTGATATAGTCTTTTGCCACAACGTTTCTCCATAATCTCGCCACTCCGTAACAAAAAACATCGTGTGTGGATCGGTAAAGTGTCCCCATTTTCTACCTAAATGTAGAAGTTTTATCAGCAGTTTTGCGGGCAGTTCATGCCCTCTCTTAGAGAGGATTGCCACAAGTAGCGTTGCTGCAGCTTCTGTTTCCATAATTATCCCTAAGGGGCGAGGAGCGACCTCACACCAGCGTCTGCCTTGACTATGCACAGGCAGCGCTTCCCTTAGCCGCAGTTTCCCACTCCCCTCCTCTAGCTGCTTACCGCAGTCTCAGAGGAGTCAAAGGTGTCCTGTAACCATCCTCTGCTACCAGATGTCAGAGTGGGAGGCGGACCTGGAGTAGCGATGGAGTCTCAATATGAGTATGATTGTTCTCCTTTATTCATGCACCTTACACTTCTTATAGACTTATCCCAATAGTGCACGTGCTAACAAAACAAATCCTAATTGGTTATGTCCCGCTGTTCACGCGCCTTATGCTGTCATGCAACTGGCCAGACGCTCTTGAGCACGCAAAAGGGGCAGATACAAAGTTCTCATCACAACTCTTCGGGACTTTCCCGCGCTGGATTCCACATTCTTGTATTCTACTCCCTTTTATCTTATCTCAAGGTCAGGCCTAGCTACAGACAGCAAACCCTGGATTGTTCACTGCTATTAAATCATGAGCCATTCTTCCACAGGTGGCATTGCTGGTGTGGACACCTCTGCTTCACCCTCTCTGTTCCTGCCCTGTGAAGAGCCCAGTCCTGTTGGCTTTGTCTGTGCCCAAGGGACCCGGGCTGTGAGGGAGCTCCTGGCTCTGGGGCAGGGCAGGGCAGGGGCTGCCTCTTGGCCAAGGCAAGAGGAGATTTGTCCCTGCCATGGTAGCACCTCATCACCCTAAGTCAGAGAGGTCCTGGTAAGGCTGGAAACAACATCAAGCACCTCCGCAAAGGTGAAGGAGGACCATGCAGTCTTGCTCTGCCCTTCCAGCCCAGAGAGCACGTCCTTGTCCTGGCCGAGCAGCCACATGCAGACACCGTGTTCTGAGAGTCCATGGTTCCTCGTCCAGGACCTGGGCAGGACACCTTGCAGGCAGCCCCTGGGCCTTGCAGAGGAGGTTGTGGTCTGAGAGCATCAGGAAATCATAGAATTGTTTGGTTGGAAAAAAACTTTGAGATCATCAACCCAGTTGTACCTGTCGAGTGCTAAATCATATCCCTAAGCACTCCAGGCTCTGGTCCCAAGGACCTTCGTTGCAGGTCCCAGCTGGTCCCAGCGGTACCGGCGAGCGCTGAGCACAGGGCAGCAGTGGCAGGAGGGGTTCAGCAGCCCCGGTGAGGCAATAGCACCTCTGCCCTTCCCTGCAGCCCGGGGAGGGGATGGAGCACCCCGACAGGGACATGTGGGACACGTGGGGGGAATCAGCGAGTGCTGGGTGACCCCAAGGGCTGCGGGGGGGGGCACCCGGAGGGCAGTGAGGAGAGCAGAGGAGCTGGGAGTGAGCAGGAGGAGAAGGGAGGCCACCTGAGCCATTGGAGTGGGACCTGGGGCAAGCAGAGAGGATCTGGGGTCAGGCAGGGGCAGCGGAGCAGGGGGCAGCGCCCGTGGAGGGAAGGAAGGGACTTGGAGCATCCCAAGAGGGGAAGGAAGGCACAGGCTGGAGGATGGAGGGGATATGAGCATGGAGAAAGGAGAAATGTAGGTCAGCATGAATGTGAGGGGCAGTGAGAAGAGGGGGAACAGGCTCTGCAGGGAACAGAGGGAGCTGTGAGTGCTCAGGGAAGCTGGAGGAGCTGTGGAGGGGGAGCGACATGCCCCAGAGGTGCAGGAAGGGGAGGGCTGGGGACATGAGGTGAATGGAGGGGGGTTCAAGGCCTTGCAGAGAGGAGTGCGCTCAGGGAGGGGAAAAGATATGAGCAAGCAGGGTGATGTGGTGCGTTGCCCTTGGCTGGGCAGCAGGTGCCCACCCAGCCACTGGGTCACCACCTATTCTCAGCAGGACAGGGGAGAAAACATGACGGGGAGGCTCTTGGATCAAGGTGAGGACAGGAGATCACTCAGCAATCGCTGTCATGGACAAAACACTTAGGAAGTTTGTTTAGTTCATTGCCAATTAATGATGAGGTAGAAGAGGAAGAAATAAGAACTGATCTAAAACCACCTTTCGCCCACTCCTTCCTTCTTCGCAGGCTCAACTTCACTCCTGATTTCTGCCCCACCATAGACCTCCCTGGGCTGCAGGGGCTCAGCTGGCCTCACAAGGGCTGGGGAACCTCTGTGCGGGGCCTGGAGTGTCTCCTCCCCCTCCTTCCCTGACCTTGGGGGCTGCAAAGTTGTCTCTCTCACATTTTCTCCCTTCTTTTTCTCAGATGCTCTTGTGCAGCAGGTTTTATTCCTTCTTAAATCTGCTGTCCCAGAGGCGCTGTCATCATCCCTGCTGGGCTCAGCTTTGGCCAATGGTGGGGGTGTCTTGGAGCCACCTGGAACTGGCTCCACCTGACACACAAGATGTTGTTGGCATCTTCTCTGGCATCTCCTCCACTGCCACCAAAGCCTTGCCACGTAAGCCCAAGTGGGCACTGAGAGATCCAATGTGCCTGGGGCTGGAGTGGATGTGAGCTTGCCTGAAGAGTAAGGTCAAGGTATCATAGAATCACAGAATCACCAGGTTGGAAAGGACCCACTGGATCATTGAGTCCAACCATTCCTAACATTCTCTTAAACCATGTCCCTCAGCATTTCATCCACCCATTCCTTAAACACCTCCAGGGAAGGCAACTCAACCACCTCCCTGGGCAGCTGTTCCAGTACCCGATGACTCTTTCTGTGAAGAATTTTTTTCTGATATCAAACTTGAACCTCCCCTGGCGGAGCTTCAGGCCATTCCCCCTTGTCCTGTCCTCTGTCACTTGGGAGAAGAGCCCAGCTCCCTCCTCTCCACAACCTCCTTTCAGGTAGTTGTAGAGAGTAATAAGGTCTCCCCTCAGCCTCCTCTTCTCCAGGCTAAACAACCCCAGCTCTCTCAGCCGCTCCTCGTCAGACTTGTCCTCACCAGCTTCGTTGCTCTTCTCTGGACACGCTCCAGAGCCTCAACATCCTTCTCGTGGTGAGGGGCCCAGAACTGAACACAGTATTCAAGGTGCGGTCTCACCAGTGCCGAGTACAGAGGGAGAATCCCCTCCCTGGACCTGCTGGTGACCCCATTTCTGATCCAAGCCAAGATGCCATTGGCCTCCTTGGCCCCCTGGGCACACTGCTGGCTCATGTTCATGTTGGCTGTCAACCATCACCCCCAGGTCCTTCTCTTCCGTGCAGCTCTCCAGCGACTCTTCCCCCAGTCTGTAGCACTGCATAGGGTTGTTGTGCCCCAAGTGCAGGACCCGGCATTTGGCCTTGTTAAACCTCATGCCATTGGCCTCAGCCCAGCCTGTTCAGATCCCTTTGCAGAGCCTCCCTACCCTCCAGCAGATTCACACTTCCACCCAGCTTAGTGTCATCCGCAAACTTGCTGAGGGTGCACTCAATGCCTTCATCCAGGTCGTTGATAAAGACATTGAACAGGGCTGGACCCAGTAGTGAGCCATGAGGAACCCCACTTGTAACTGGCCTCCAGCTGGAGTTAACTCCATTGACCACCACTCTCTGGGCCATCCAACCAGTTTTCAACCCAGGAGAGCATGCGCTTGTCCAGGCCAGAGGCAGGCTGTTTCTGAAGCAAGTAGGAGCTATGAGAGCAGAGGGAAAGCAGAGGGTTCTGGGAGAGCTGGGGGAAAATTCTCAGGTGGGTCTGGGGAATGGTGGGGTCTGGCAGGGTGTTCCATGGGCCAGAGGACACTGGAGGAGACCTGAGCAAGGAGAGGGCTGCGGAGTCGCCTGGGAGCCGGGTCGCAGGGGTGGTGACCAGTGAGGTGCTGGGGGAAGGGGGTCCAGAGGGTGCTGGTGACTCTTGGGTGTCCAGGGCACATCTGTGAGTACTGGAGTGCCCAGTGACACTGTTGGCCATTGGGGCACCTTCAGGGACCTCCAAGGTGAAGCCAGCAGTGGGGCTGGGAGCACCAATGACAAGCAGCTCGGCTCAGCAGCACCAGGAACCCTATTCCCTTTTTCAGTGCCATCCTATGGGCATTTGAGGCACCCCTGCGCCAGGACTCGTGTAGGTCCTCTCCGTGGAGCCTGCTGGAGGTGGGAATGGCCTGTGTCCAAGAGGATCTGGGGAGAAGGCTCAGCCCCCAGCAGAGACACTACAGCCTTGGAAAGGTGGTGAGTGTGCGATTTACAGACTTGCTTGTTTTCTTGGGGGGAGGATGGAGCCTGGGGGTTTGGAGGTGAAGTGGGTACAGCTAGAGCAGCTCCCAGGGTGTTTCCTAGCAGCTCCCTCTGCCCTCATGCCTTCAACCTGTGGTCCCAGAGCTCAGGGAGGGGAGATGTGAGAGCTGAGCTGCTGTGGGGCCAATGTTCCGTCCCCAGCACTGGTGAGACCTGCAGGGACTGCCCTGCTTTGCTTCGCTTTGCTGTCCCGGTGCTGCTGATCCCGTTTGCTCTGTTTGCACAGTACCCCCTGTTCACAGCTCGCCCATGTCCCCATGCAGCCACTCGACAGGACAAAGGGCACAGCGGAGCACTGGTGGCTCATCCAGCCCTGGCTGCTTGATCTCCGCGCTCAGCATAGGGCTCCTGCCCTTCTGATGGGAATCCCATATCTCCCACTGCAGCACCCAGTCCCAGGACACGACTGTCCCACAGCCCTTGACCCATCCACTCAGATACAGCTGCAGAGAAAATAACAGGCACAGCTACAGATGGGGATCCATAAATGAGCTTTCTTGTTTCCCCAGAAACAGCAGCATTTCCACGGGTGACACCAGCAATGAAAGTCCTGGGGTTTGGAGACCATCTTGACAGTGATGCCATGCCATGCCCTGCCCTCGTGATGCTGTTCCCAGACTCGACCACCAGCCTCTCTGCCGATACAGCCCCAGATCCTACAGGTGTGTCTGGCAGCTGTGGCACCTCCACAGTCACCTTGGGAGCTGGGAAAGTCCTTTCCCTGCTTCTAAACCCTGCATCTTCTGGTGTCCAGGCAGGTCCTCCACCAAGCTTGCTCTCTTCTGAATAAGCCAACAGCCTCGTTGGTAGAAGGCTGGAGAGGGCGCAGCACTTGTCTCCTCCTCCACGGAGCTGGGCAGGGCCATTACATGGCTCTCCATTTGAGGGCAACCATGAGCCAAGCTGGGAGTCACAGCTTGGTGATGGTTTGCACCACAATTTCAATCTGCCAGAACGTGTGGCACCTCTGCTTGATACCGCAGGAGGAAGAGCAGCAGCTGTCTGGAGCAGCAGCAGGAGATGTGAGCGAAAGACCTGAGGCACAAAAAGGAGGCACAAAGGAAAAGACCTTAGGGCATGCATGATGAGGAGCATGAAGAGAGGAGTGAGGAGGAAGCAGAAGAGATCTGCAGGAGGGCACACTGCTGGAAGAAGGTTCTCTGCAGGAGGTGGCACCTCTGAAGGGACTGCAGCTCGTGGAGGTCTCGTGCTGGAGCAGGAGCACTGTGGAGAGAATGAAACCCATCAAAGGTCGGTCACTGGAGCAAAGAAGCAGTAGGAAGAGGTTTTAAATATCACCATGGATGGAGACTCCACAATATCTGGGCAACCTGTTCCAGTGTTTGACCACCCAAAAGAGTGGTCCTCTTCTGGTCAGGTGGAATTGCCTGGGTTTTTAATTTATGCCTGTTTCCTCTTGTCCTGTTTGTGGGAAGAACCCAACCCAGAAGAATATGGCTCTCTTTTCTTCATTCCCTCCCATCACATATTTGCAGAGCTGTGCATGTCCTCTTGTTGAACATCATGAGGTTCTTAGCCCAGTTGTCCAGCCTGTTGAGGTCAGCTGGGATAGCAGCACAAACACCTGATGTGCCAGCCAACCTCCTCATTTTGTATCGTCTGTGGAACTGCTGAGGGTGCCTCTGCCCCATTGGCCAGGTCAGTAACCACAGAACCATTTGTTGGAAAAGAGATCATGGAGTCCAACCATCCCTGTCCACTACTAAACCACATCGCTGAGCACCTCATCCACCCACTTTTTAAATCCCTCTGGGGATGGGGACTCCACCACTCCCTGGGCAGCCTTTGCTGGTGCCTGAGAACCATTTCAGTGAAAATTTTTTCCCCAATATCCACTCTAAACCTCCTCTGGCACAACTTGAGGCCATTTCCTCTTGTCCCATCCCTTGTTACCTGGGAGCACAGCCCAGCACCCACCTCACCACAATCTCCTTTCCGGGAGCTGCAGAGCATGATGAGGTCTCCCCTCAGCCTCCTCTTCTCCAGTCTAAACAGCCTCAGGTCCCTCAACCACTCCCAGAACCCTGTGCTCCAGCCCCTTCCCCAGCTCTGTTCCCTTCTCCGGACATGCTCCAGCCCCTCAAGGTATTTCTTGGAGTGAGAGGCCCAGGACTGAACCCTCGCCAGCACTGAGTGCAGGAGGACAATGCTTTCCCTGCTCCTGCTGCCACCCCATGTTGATCCAAGCCAGGTGCTGTTGGCCTTTTTGGCCACCTGGGCCCCTGCTGGCTCACATTCAGCTCCTGTTGCCCAGCACCACCAGGTCCTTTTCCTCCAGGCAGTTTTCCAGCCACTCTTCCCCAAGCCCGGAGCGTCGCATGGGGTTGTTGTGACCCAAGTGTGTCACCTGGCACTTGGCCTGGCTGAATCTCATACATTTGGCCTCAGCCACGGATCCAGCCTGGCCAGGTCCGTCTGTGGAGCCTTCCTACCCTCCAGCAGATCCACACTTAGCTTAGTGTCACCCACCCAGCTTAGCGTCACCTGCAACATCTTAATGAAGATACTGAATAAGAGTGGCCCGGCACCCCCACAGTCTGGCCCGGCTGGGGCAGATGGGGCCACCCAGGGGTGACAGAGATGGGTGAGGGTGCAGGGTCACACCTGCTCCTGCCCTGGGGGGCTGAGAGGGGCCAGGGGACCCCAGCCCTGACCCACCTCACCCCAGGCCTGCCCTGGGCTGCTCGCCCAGCTCTGCACGTGGTGGGGACACGGGGCCTGTGGGGACATGGGATGGACTCTGGCCGGTGACGCGGGGGCAGTGAGGCAGCAGGGCCGGAGCACCCCAGACGCTTCCCCCGAGCTGGTGCCATCGTCGGGCCCACGTCACCATCAGCCCCACAGCGCGATGGCCTGCGACAGCGCAGCCCTGGCCGCACTGAGCCGCTGACCCGTGCCCAGTGCAACATCCTGGCCATGCACTCTGGCTTCCCGTGCTGCCTGACCTGCTGCCCTGTGCTGGGACACCACGGCTCTGCCCACTGGGCCGTGGTTCCTGCCAAGCAACAGTCACAGCGGGAATGGGTCCTGGTGCCCAATCTCCTGGATCCCCATTTTCCCCGCAGGTGCTGTGCCCGGGGCGCGTGCACGCTTGTCCTCGGAGCGTGGGTGCCGGCACCGGGAGCACCCACGAACCCACGGGGAGCCTGCGGGATCCCCACAGCTGCAGGTGCTGGTGCCATGGCTGCTCCCACTGGGAACCAGTTTGGGGCCTTTGCTGGGGGACCCTGGGCTGCACTGGGGCTGCAGGTGCCCAGAGTCGTCCGTGCTGCCCGGTGCCGGCACAAAGCTGGTGCGCGGTGCTGGTGCTGAGCCCAGAGCAGCCCCAAGGTCACCATGGAGCCATCACGGTGCTGTGGGTCCCCAACCAGGGACAGTACCAGTGCCTGGTCCAAAGCTGCATCAGGGCCACGCTGGGGTGAGCCCGGAGCTGGGCCAGACCCACGTGGACACAAAGCAGACTGTGCTGAAGCCAGGTCACCCCTGTGCTGAGCTGAGCCGAGCCCAGCTGAGCCAAGCCAAGCCCAGCCCAGCCAGGCTGAGCCAAGCCAAGCCCAACCAGGCTGAGCCCAGCTGCACCCAGCTGAGCCAGGCCAGGCCGGGCCCAACTGAACTGGGCCAAGCCAAGCTGAGCCAAACCCAGCTAAGCCAAACCAAGTCAAGGCCAGCCCAGCCCAGCCAGGCTGAGCCCAGCTGCACCCAGCTGAGCCGGGCCAAGCCAAGCCAAACCCAGCTGACTGCAGCCAGGCAAATCTCAGCCCAGTCAAGTTGAGCCAAGCTGGGCTAGGCACAGCCCAGCCAATGCCAGATGGGCCAAACCGAGAGCAGTGGGCTGAGCTGTATGCAGCTGAGCTGAACCCAGCCTAGTCCAGCCAAGCCTCATCAAACTGAGCCAGGCTGAGCTGTGCCCAGCCAAGGCAAGCCGAACTGAGCCAAGCCCGGTTGAGCTGAGCTGAACCCAGCTGAGCCAAGCTGGGAGAACGCCAGCCCAGCGGTCAGGCTGAGCAGCGCTGCATCCTGCTGAGCCAAGCTGGGCTGGGCACAGCTGAGCCAATGCTAGATGGCTCAAGCCAGGCCGAGCCAAGCCAAGCACAATGGGCTGTGCCATTCCCAGCTGAGCCAAGCCCAGCCCAGTCCAGCCAAACCTGGTTGAACTGAGCTGAGCTTTGCCCAGCCAAACCAGGCTGAACCGAGCCAAGCCTGGTTGAGCTGAGCCAAACCCAGCTGAGCGAAGCTGGGCTGGGCACAGCCGACCCAATGCCAGATAGGCCAAGACAAGACGGGCTGGGCGCAGCAGGCTGAGCCGGGCCCAACCGAGCCCAGCCAAGTCCAGCCGAGCCGTGCCCAGCTAAGCCAAATCGAGTCGAGTTGAGCCAGGCTGGGCTTAGCCAAGCTCAGTCGAACAGCGCCAGGCTAGGCTGAGCACTGAGTTGTGCCCAGCCGAGCTGAGCCAAGCGAAGCCGAGCCGGGCTGGACCCAGCCAAGCTAAACTGAGCCGGGCTAATCCCAACCCAGCCGAGCGGAGCCGTGCCGGTCTGGGCCCAGCCAAGCTAAACTGAGCCAGGCTAATCCCAACCCAGCCGAGCGGAGCCGGTCTGGGCCCAGCCAAGCTAAACTGAGCCGGGCTAATCCCAACGCAGCCGAGCGGAGCCGAGCCGGGCTGGGCCCAGCCAAGCTAAACTGAGCCGGGCTAATCCCAACCCAGCCGAGCGGAGCCGAGCCGGGCTGACTCCCCGCTGCCCGCACCGCCCCGGCGCGCGCTGCCCGCGCGGGGCCGCAGAGGCCGGAAGGGGGACGGAGCCCGCGCGCTGCGCTCGGCGCTGGCCAATGGGAGCGCGAGATTGGCCGCCACTGGAGGGGCGTCAGCCAATGGCGGGCTGTAGGGGGCGTGGCAAGGATCACGTGGTGCGGAGGCGGTGCATAAAAGGCGGCGCGGGCGGGCGGCGGCGCCAGTCGGTGTGGTGGGGGTGGAGTGTAGCCTGAGCCGAATCGGAGCCTGAGCCGAATCGGAGCCTGAGCCGAATCGGAGCCTGAGCCGAATCGGAGCGGAGCCGAGCCGAGCCGAGCCGAGCCGCACGGTGAGGCGGGTCCGTGAGCGGCGGGGCGGGGCGGGCGCGGCCGTTTGGGGGCGCGGGAAGTGCCGGTCCCCGCTAACCCGGTCTCTCCCGCAGGATGAAGAGCGGCGCAGGCTATGGCGCAGCCCCCGGCTCGCGCTCCCCGCGCCCGGCGAGGCTCTAGGACGGCGGGACCCCTCCTCGCTCTATAGCGACTTCCCCCCTATTTAATTGCATCCCTAACTTATTCCCATGGAGCCGCCGCCCACGCTGCCCCCCGCGCCCATGGCGCCCTTCCTCTGGATGGTGGTGCTGGGCTTCCTCATCGCCTTCATCCTGGCCTTCTCGGTGGGCGCCAACGACGTGGCCAACTCGTTCGGCACGGCGGTGGGCTCGGGCGTGGTGACCCTGCGGCAGGCCTGCATCCTCGCCAGCATCTTCGAGACCGTGGGCTCCGCGCTGCTTGGAGCCAAGGTCAGCGAGACCATCCGCAAAGGGCTAATTGACGTGGAGATGTACAACTGCAAGCAGTCGCTGCTCATGGCAGGGTCCATCAGCGCCATGTTCGGTGAGGAATGGGGGGGCGACATGGGGGGCAGCGCCCCACGGCGCAGGAGGGGGGGCTTTCTCACCAGGCTTCTCCTCCTCCCCCAGGATCTGCTGTGTGGCAGCTGGTGGCTTCGTTCCTGAAGCTCCCCATCTCCGGTACCCACTGCATCGTTGGGGCAACCATTGGCTTTTCTCTGGTGGCCAAAGGGCAAGAAGGTGTCAAATGGTCCGAGCTGCTCAAGATCGGTGAGTCAAGCTCATGTGAGCACCCTTGGTGTCTGTGTGGCCCCTGGGCTTCCCATTCGAGCGGTGGGACGCTGATGGTGCCTCTTTTCTCCTAGTGCTGTCCTGGTTCATCTCACCCCTCCTTTCCGGCATTATGTCTGCTGTCCTGTTCTTTCTCGTCCGGAGGTTCATCCTCTGTAAGGTAAGGGCTGTTCACCCCATTTTCTGTTACTGGGGGCTTCCTCATCTGCCCTTGCGACCAGTTGGTTGGCTGATGTGCACCACAGCTTCTCCAGGCGCATCCATCCTTGTGCTGACCTTTGGGTTTGCGCTTTAGGGAGGAGGTGAAGGGAAGCCTGACTTGTAGCCTCTCCTCAAAGCAGAGCCTGGGAAGCGAGGAGACTTTGCTTCCCCATCTCTAAACCATGTGGGCCAGGAGTGTCCTGCCTGGCCTCAGCAGGAACGGCTGCAGTGTCCAAGTAGGGAAGTGGCCCAGAATGGATGAGATCAGAACTTCTTTGCTGGCTTTTCCTAGCTCCTGGGGCAAGGCTGGGCCTTATGTCCTGTTGCTGATGGAAGTGACAGCTTTGTTTTTAAGCCAGGAGGGCTGGAATTGTCTCTGTTGCACTGCCTTTTCCTCCTGTCTGGGGCCTCAGGCAAACCCAGGGGTGTCCAGGCTGGCTTCAGGGACACCTTCCCTCTGTTGGGGATGTCTGACAGCCCAGGAAGAGAGATTGGGCACCCAACAGTGCTTGAGATAAAAGATCACAGCTTTTGACTTCATCTTTGAGGTGATGATGATGCCCTTGGCACGCAGGGAGCTGCCAGCTTCGAGCAGGGGATCCAGCACAGAGAAACTCCAGCATTTTCCTCTGCATATTTGAGGTTAACGTAAATTATTTTAGGTCTCTGCTCTAACTGTTTCTGGTTCAAGAAATCTTGAGATCTTATCACAGCTGGTTTCTACCTGGCAGCCCTTTAAAACAACTCAGTGTCCCTGCTATCCGAGTAACCTTGCGTAACCAGCATCCAAAGCTGGGCCAGCCCCGTCGTGCTCTGTCCTGGCACTGAATGGTCCAGTTGCTCCGTTTTGCTTAGCATTTGGTAGCTCTGGGTGTGTTTGTGCTGACGCTGAACCCCAATTGCTGGGCAGCAGTGGAGATTAACTGCTCCCGCTGCTCGGCAAGGGCCTCTCTGGGCAGAGCTGGGGTCAAATAAGCTGCTTTGTGAGCCATGGGCTTTTTTATTTCCAAGTCAGCTGGAAGGAGGTGAAAGCTTTACCTGACAAATGTTTTTGTCTCAAAGTGCGTGGGCAGTGGGAAGAAACCCTGGGTGCAGCTAGAGGTTGCGGAGCTCAGCCGTCTGGGAGCCTCAGGAAGGGCTGCAGGAGCCAGGCAGCCCCTCGCTGCAGGCACAAATGAGATGCTCCAGCTTTGGGAGCTCTGGGACACTCTGCTGATCCTGCCCTGGCTCCCTGAGCAGCTATGTGGGGCCCACAGTGTTCTGACACCTCCTCTGCTGGCCCCAGCCCCCACAAGGGTTGCGATGGGCAGCTCTTCAGGCACCCCGCGAGCTGTTCCCTCAGGCTGTCTGGAGCTCTGGCTTTTGGCAGAGCCTGCAGGAACGTGAGGTTGAACTTTCTGTCAGCAGCTGAGGGCACAAACCCACTCGGGGAAGGGGTTGCTGCTTTGCCGCTATGTGGCTGCTGTGCAGTCCTCGAGGTCTGGCTTCCTACAGCTCTGATCCTTGTTTTGCAGGCAGATCCTGTTCCCAACGGCTTGCGAGCTTTGCCAGTCTTCTATGCCTGCACTGTGGGGATCAACCTCTTCTCCATCATGTACACCGGTGCCCCTCGTAAGTGCCTGTCAGAACACTTGAACCTGAATGTTTAAATTCTTGACCAAACCTCCATTAAATGCCCGATTTACCCCTTTTTTGCTTTACAGGGCTGCAATCTCCTAGAAGGCGGCTGGCCTGTGCCGGTCATGGAAGGCTGCAGGCCAGCGTGTGCCGAGTGCTGGGCTAGGTAGTTGCCTACCCAGAGACCTGCTCAAACTAAACCCCTCCAGAGCTTACTCCTTAGACTTCCAGGCACAGGCAGATCCCATGGCTTCCTCTTCCCTTCTCTTCCCTGTGCTAAAACTTGGGTGCCCAGCTGCTGCTGCAGAGACTTCTCAGGCTGGGTAGCGAGGCTGGGAGCAGGGATGGAGGCTGTGCCTTCTGATTCCCTTTGTCCTGGAGAACAGACTGATGATCCTTGGCAAGTGGAGCTGGCACCTGTTCCAAGCGGAGGAATTTGTCCTGTAGTTTGAAAGCCCAATTTTAGTGCTTGTTTGGCTGTTGTGGAGTGGGACAGGTCATGGGCAGGGCCAGGGGAGGGTGGCTTTGCCACCTCCATCTGCCAGAGTGACTCGGAGTGAGCTGTTTGCTGTCAGAGCATGGGTTTCCTGTTGTGGAGGAGTTGCTGGCAGTGCGGTGAGGCCAGTCAGTACTGGCTCCACAGGATTTTCTCTGGAAAACAGTGTCTGGAAAACTGTTTGGAAGGCCATCCTCTTCCCCTTCCCTTGGCTTTGCAGCTGAGGGGAGCAGGCAGGAGCTGGGGGGCTGCTGGGGGCACAAGGGTTGCAGAGCAGCGGTATTGCTGCTCCCAGATCGCTTGATCCCTTCCCAGCAAGGTGGATTCTTGTTTATCCTGAGCCCTCAGGTGGGCTGAGTGAGCGTTGGCTTGCTTGTGTGCAGGGTTTATAGCCATCAGTGAGCCAGGTTTGACATAAGCAAACAGTGTGTGTGAAGAAGCTGAGATGTCGGTGCTTTAGGAGCTGGAAGGTGTTGCCTGCAGCGGCAAACACAGGTGCAGAATGGTCCGAGGCACCTGATACCCAGAGTGGGGCCTGCAGCCGGCTGGATAACACAAAACCTCTGCTAAAAGTCACACTGCATGTGGGAGTACTGTAACTGGGTCATGTAGCACCTCAGCTGCCTGGGAGCTTGAGCTGAAGCTCCTAAGGATTTGTGGTGCAGGGGAACCCTCTTCCTCAGCAGCTGCAGGAGTTCATGTAGATGTGGGGCTGTCTGGGACCCTCCCAGGGC
The DNA here is from genome assembly GCF_017976375.1 of Cuculus canorus. Lineage (NCBI taxonomy): Eukaryota > Metazoa > Chordata > Aves > Cuculiformes > Cuculidae > Cuculus > Cuculus canorus. The sequence goes on along the minus strand of NC_071426.1, from coordinate 5,224,014 downwards.
CTCGATGCCCTCTCCCTGCCCCAAGATGCAAAGCTGTCGCTGCAGCAACTGTGCCAGGTGGTTTTTTCCCTTTGACATTGCAGCAAATAAGGAGTCTCCTGTACCTGCGCAGGGCAGACACCGCTCCCTGCTTGGGTTTGCCTGCAGGAGGGCACAGTGTCTCCACCTGGGAAAGAGCTGCTTTTGATGGGGGAGTTTGTAATGGGCAAGGTGGATTTTTGTGGGGGTGACGCTCTCGGTTTTGGTGCAGTTGGCGATGGCTTCCTGACAGTGTTCCTCCCTGGGAGGCAGATTGGCTCAGGGATGCTGCAGGTGATGGAGTTCCCGTGGCACGCAGAGCAAAGTCATGTGTGGAGGAGGCTTTTGCCTGGAGGATTTCAAAGATGCGTTGTTTTATTTCCTAGTGCTGGGCTTTGACAAACTTCCTCTGTGGGGTATCCTGCTAATTTCGGCGGGGAGTGCTGTTGTCTGTGCTCTTGTCGTCTGGTTCTTTGTGTGTCCGAGAATGAAGAAGAAAATCGAACGTAAGTAATGCCTCTTTCTTTGCAATCCTTCAGGGAAGGGCGCGCTTGCACTAACCACCTCCTTTTCCCAGCAGGGGATCTCATTAGCCACAGGGCTGTTATTAGCAGGGATCCGCAGCTTCGCAGCTTCGGTTATCACTTAAGCTGCTCTGCAACCCCTGAGTCACTGGGGCCCAGCCCAGCAGGTGGGACCCTGGGTGCTCCCGACCTGCAGCAGCATCGAACGCTGCTCCCTGGGAGCCTGCAGCGCCCCTGGAAGCGGCTCTTGTGCCACTGAGCAGAGTCTGGCGGCTGATTTCTCAGCAGGGCGGGCTCTCTGTGAACCGTGTAGGGCAGCAGACGATATTCTATAGCCTGGTTTTGCTGTTTTATAGCCAAGAAGGGAAGGCAGGAGGCAACCTGCCTGTTAACTGGTGTAACCTTTAATCCCCTGCATACCTGCTGATCGTTCTCTGGCCTGGCAGATGCAGATCACAAGTTTAACACGCTGTAAGCTGATGAAATCCTTCCCTGTAGCACAAAGAAAAAACCTTCTCTATTGAAAGGCATCCAAAAGAGCAGCCCTGGGCTCTGCCTCCTGAAAAGTCCCGGCAGCTCTCCTGGAGCCGTGTGTGGTGTTGCATATCAATTCTGTATGCAGTCTGGAGTGCTTAAGGAACTGGAGATGAGGGGATAACCAGTGTCCTTGTCAGACTGGTGTAATTGGGGTGTGACTAACAGCTTTATGGCTGCCCTTGACATTCTTCCAGCTGTTCAAGCTTTGGCTTAACTCCTGCCTGCCAGGCCAGCTACCCTGCCTGCCCGAGAGCATCACCAGGAGGAGATGCTGGTGCAGAGCCGGGGTGAGCTCTGCAAGGCTTGGATGCCAGGGTGAGGGGCTGGATGCCACAGCTTGGCCCTCACAGTGAGGAAACTGGCCAGGAAACCGTTGTGTTTGTGACACAGAGGTGGGTTTTGGTGTCTGAAGGAGCTGACCTCATGTTTTCACCTGTCAAAAACATGCTTTTCCCGGTAGAGGGGGAGTAACAACCTCAGTTTCCAGGGCTTGGTGCCACTGACTTGGCTCTTCCAGTGAGACAGGAAACCAGGCTGCCCTTGGAAGGTGGAGACAGGCTCCTGTTTGGGTTTGTCACCCACCAGTGGGAGCTGGAGAGGAGCCCAAGCTTGTGAGTCCTTCTGGCAGACTGGAGCTGCTGGGCTGGCAGAGGAGCTGGGCTCTTCTGGGCACCTTTGCCTCAGCTTTAGAGGGGTCACAGCCACCCCTGAAGCAGATCTGGAACATCGCACAACCACCGGGGATGGGACAAACATGCCTCAAAGAAGAGCCTCTGTCGTAGGAACAACAGCCATAACAGCCCCATAATGGTGTTCACCACACCCCGTGTGGGTGGGGGGCTCTAAAAATAGGAGATGAGCTGGCTTATGATGGTTTGGCTGTTGTGCCCAGGACAAGGTGCCACTGCCCAGCAATTTCCAGAGTTCAGGATGGGGGCAAGCTGTAGATTTTTATTTAGCTGCCATAAATCTGAATGGTGAGGGCTGTGGGCTCCTTCCAGGCCTTGGGTGTGGTGGTGGGAAGGGGTTTGATGGCAGCTGCCTCCATTCACAGGAGAGATCAAATCCAGTCCTTCTGAAAGCCCCTTGATGGAGAAGAACGTCGGCCCCAAGGAGGACCACGAGGAGCCCAAGGTGGCCCTGGGCGATGCCAAGAGCCCCGTTGCTGACGTGAGGCTGGCTGCGCCCCAGCGGGCAGCAGCGGAGGAGAGGATGGTCTCCTTCAACGTGGGGGACCTGGAGGAAGCCCCAGAGCAGGAGAGGCTCCCTAGCCTTGACCTGAAGGAGACCAGCATTGACAGCGGTGAGTGGTGGTGGGTGATGTGGGGGTGTCAGGGGTGGTTCTCCCCAGCCCAGGCACCGCTGGGTGCTCAACCCCTGCCGTCTCTTGGCAGGAGCTGTGCGGCTGCCCAATGGCAACCTCGTCCAGTTCAACCAGGCCGTGGGCCACCAGCTGAGCACCAGCGGGCAGTACCAGTACCACACCGTGCACAAGGACTCTGGGCTCTACAAGGAGCTGCTGCATAAACTGCACCTGGCCAAGGTGGGGGACTGCATGGGGGACTCGGGAGACAAGCCCCTGCGGCGCAACAACAGCTACACCTCCTACACCATGGCCATCTGCGGCATGCCGCTGGACTCCCTGCGTGCCAGGGACGGCGATGAGGTGGAGAAGCTGACCTGGCCCGTAGCGGACGCCAAGAAGAGGGTCCGCATGGACAGCTACACCAGCTACTGCAATGCAGTAGCAGACGCCCACCCTGCTGCCGATGTGGATCTGAACACGGCCCAGGTGGAGATGGGTATCAGCGACCGCAAGGGCAGCACAGGCTCTCTAGAAGAATGGCAGGACCAGGACAAACCCGAGGTGTCCCTGCTCTTCCAGTTCCTGCAGATCCTCACAGCTTGCTTCGGCTCCTTTGCGCATGGTGGCAATGATGTCAGGTCAGTTGAGTTGGCAGAAGCGGTGAGGTTGTTCGCCAGGGCTGTGCCCACCTTGCCCAAAGTTTCTGGCCCTCTAGTCCAACTCTCCTTTCTCTTCCAGCAATGCCATCGGCCCACTGGTTGCCCTCTACCTGGTCTATCAGACAGGTGATGTGGCTACCAAAGTGGCAACTCCCATCTGGCTGCTGCTCTACGGAGGTGCAGGGATTTGCATCGGCCTGTGGGTCTGGGGAAGGAGAGTCATCCAGACGATGGGGAAGGACCTGACTCCCATCACACCATCGAGGTAAGGTGTCCCACTCCTGGAGGCACCCTCCGTGCTCTCTTTGGAGGTTTAATCGCGTGGGTGGGCGGAGCTGGGGTCTGCATGGGGTCAGGCTGGGGGTCTGGAGAGCCAAGAGAGGAGCACAGCCCCAGGTCTGGTTTGGGATTACGCCAGCCTGAGGTCCTGGGTGCTGCAGGGGAGCCAGTGCCTGCGTTCCTGTGCACTGTCTGGAGCCCTCAGCCCTGGAAGGACATGGGGCTGTTGGAGTGAGTCCAAAGGAGGCCACAGAGATGATCCAAGGGCTGCAGCACCTCCCATACAAGCACAAGCTGAGAGAGTTGGCGTTGTTCAGCCTGGAGAAGAGTAGGCTTCAGGGAGACCTCAGAGCAGCTTCCAGTACTGAAAAGGGCTCCAGGAAAGCTGGGGAGAGGCTCTTGATCAGGGAATGCAGGGATAGGATGAGGAGGACCGGTTTTCAGCTGCAAGAGAGGTGATTGAGATGATATCTTAGGAAGAAATGTTTTGCTGTGAGGATGGGGAGGCCCTGGCCCAGGTTGCCCAGAGCAGTGGTGGCTGTGCCATCCCTGGAGGTGTTCCAGGCCAGGTTGGATGGGGCTTGGAGCCCCTGATCCAGTGGGGGGTGTCCCTGCCCATGGCAGTGGGGTGGGACTGGATGGGCTTTGAGTTCTGTTCTGACCTGAACCATTCCATGATTCTGTCTCTCAGTGGCTTCAGCATCGAGCTGGCGTCTGCCCTGACCGTGGTGATCGCCTCCAACGTTGGCCTCCCCATCAGCACAACCCACTGCAAGGTAGGTGGGGGTGGCAGGAGGGGATGGGTCAGCTCGGTGCCCACTCAGCTTCCCCCAGATCTGCGTGGTGACCCAGCGGAGCTGTGCGGGAGGTCCCACACGGGGCTGCCCTTGGCATCTCAATGTGGGTGGCAGCAGCTGCCCAGGGCTGGAGGCATCCTTGGATGAGGGGACACTTGAGGGGAGGTGACAGAGAACAAAACTCCTTTGATGGATCTGGGGGTTCTGCCAAGCGGACACGGGAACCATGGAAACAGCGGTGCTGTGCCCGCTCCCCCTCACCCTGGGAGAGCAGCTCCTCGCCTGCGCTCTGCCTGTCTGCGTCTCCTGGGTCTTCACGGCCTGGAGCAAGACCTTGAGCCCCATGGATGAGGCTTTCCCTGGGAAGGGCAGGGGTTTGGAGAGGGAGTAGGATGCCCCATCCCCGTGTAAGGCTGAGCCATGCTCCTGCTCCCCGGGCAGGTGGGCTCCGTGGTCTCGGTGGGCTGGCTGCGTTCCAGGAAGGCGGTGGACTGGCGCCTCTTCCGCAACATCTTCATGGCCTGGTTTGTCACCGTCCCCATCTCGGGTGTCATCAGCGCTGCCATCATGGCTCTCTTCAAGTTTGCCATCCTGAAGGTGTGAGGGGCTGGCATCGCTCCTGCTTCCCTGCTGCCCCCCTTCCCTCTGGGAGCCAAGGGGCTCATCCCACCGCAGGAGGGGCTGCCGTCACCTTGGGGTTCCCCCACGCTCCTCATGTCATCGATGAACTCTCCGGGGTGTTTTTGTTTCCATGTCCCAGTGCTGAGTGCCTGGGGGGTGACGCCGAGGGGTGACCCCTTCTGCTGCGCAGTAGCTTTAGGTTAGCAGTGACCAGAGCCCACTCTCTTATTTTTGATGACTTAATTAAGCCCCCCCGGCAGCGATTCCTCCTCCAGTAAGGATGGGGTCTGATCCCTGACCCTCGAGAGGGGGTCGGGGGTGTCCTTGCCCACCACAGGCTGCGCTGCCTTCGGCTTTGCCTCCATCGCTGTAGTGGTGTGCGCACCAGCTGCTGCCCCCGCCCCGCATGGGGGTCCCTGTGGGGCCCCCCCGTGCCCCCCTCACCGCTGCTACCTCAGATAATAAAGGATTCCTTTGTACATCGGTGTTGTTGGGGAGATGGGGGGGTGATCCCAGGGCTGGGGGAGCCCCGTGGGGATGGGATGGGGGGTGTGCTGGATGCCCCTGGGGAGGGGACGAGGTGGTCCTGGTGTTTTGGGGGCGGCTGTTTCCCCCATCAGCTCCTGCCCTGTTGCGGCTCCGCCCCTGCAACCCCCCCCCCCCCCCCCCCCCGGCTGGGGCACCTGATAAGGGGCCCCACGTGTTCGTCCTGAGTCACGGGGCGGGTGTGGGGCGTTATCGGGGTGCTGCAGCCCGGGGGCAGCCCTGGCCCTGTGCCCCCCCCCCCTTCCCCCCCAGCTCTCTGCTGGAGCTTCTCCCGCTGCTCAGTTGCCCCAATCCAGGCTGGATGCTCCGATGCTCCCGAGGGTCATGGCCGGGCACGGGCACCCACGTCAGCGCAGGGGCTGGCGCAAGAGCAGGGGGAGATTGCAGCGGCAATGGGAGCGCGCAGGGGCAGCCGGACACTGGGAATGGCAGCGGGATGGGGACAGACGGACACTGGGAATGGCAGCGGGATGGGGGACAGACAGATGCTGGGAATGGCAGCTGGATGCTGGGAATGGCAGCGGGATGGGGGACAGACGGACACTGGGAATGGCAGCGGGATGGGGACAGACGGACACTGGGAATGGCAGCTGGACACTGGGAATGGCAGCGGGATGGGGACAGACGGACACTGGGAATGGCAGCTGGACACTGGGAATGGCAGCGGGATGGGGACAGATGGACACTGGGAATGGCAGCGGGATGGGGGCAGCCCGGACGCTGGGAATGGTGGTGGGATGGGGGGCAGCTGGACACTGGGAACGGCTCTGAGCTGGCTGACAGCCACACACTGGGAATGGGAGCAAGCTAGGGAACAGCCTGGACACTGGGAATGGCAGCGGGAATGGTACCAGGCAAGGGAATGGACAAACGCTGGGAATGGGAGTGGGATGGGGGGCAGCCGGACACTGGGAATGGGAGTGGGATGGGGGACAGACGGACACTGGGAATGGTAGTGGGATGGGCAGCCGGACGCTGGGAATGGCCCTGAGCTGGATGACAGCCACACAGTGGGAATGGGAGTGAGCTAGGGAACAGCCAGGACTGGGAATGGAATTGGTCCTGGAGGCAACCCAGATGCAGGGAATAGCTGTGGGCAGCCTGAACAGTGGGAAGAGCAGCAGGAATGGTACCAGGCCAGGGAATGGCTGAACACTGGGAATGGCAGTGGGATGGGGGGCAACTGGACACTGGGAATGGGAGTGGATGGAGGACAGATGGACACTGGGAATGGGAATGGGATGGGGGACAGACAGACACTGGGAATGGCAGCAGGGATGGCACTGAGCTGGATGACAGCCACACAGTGGGAATGGCAGCGGGTCAGGAAACAGCCTGAACACTGGGAATGGCAGCAGGAGCGGTACCAGGCCAGGGACCACCGGACACTGGGAATGGCAGCGGGATGGGGGGCAGAGGGAGGGATCGGGGGTGCGGGTCGGGGTTGAGATGCCCGCGGGTCCGTCCTGCGCCCCGGGACCGGGCCTTGACCCCGGTTAATGATTCCCCGGCCCGGGGGGGCCCCGGGGGCACCGGCCCGTTCGGGGGGGGAGTGCACGGGAGCATCACCGGCGCTATTGTGCGGAGGGGACACTGCCCCACTGTGGGGTGCCGGGGGGGGGGGGACACTGCCCCGTTTTGGGGGGACACAGGGGGGTCACCGCCCTATTTGGGGGATGGGGGGGATACTGCCCCGTTTTGGGGGGACACGGGAGGGTCACCGTCCCGCTTTGGGCACTCGGGGGGGGCACTGCCTCATTTTGGGGTGCGTGGAGGGGGGACATTGCCCCAGGGGGGGAATATGGAGGGGGCGCTGCGCCCAGGGGAGGCACTGGAGCATCGGTGTCCCCTTTGAGAGGTGAATGGGGGGCACTGTCCCTTTGTGGGGTGGAAAGGGGAGGTGTGGGGACACTGTCCCATTTGGAGGGGGGCACGGGAGGGTCCCTGGGCTGTTTAGGGGGGACAGTGTGGGGACATGGCCGGGGGGGGGGGCACAGCCCCATTGGGGGGTACATGGGGAGGGCCACTGCTCCTGGGGGGGTCTCTGCCCCATGGCGGGATGGGGGGTCACTGCCCCATAGCGGGATGGGGGGGGTCTCTGCCCCATGGTGGGATAAGGGGGTCACTGCCCCATGGTGGGGGGCCGCCCTGCTGGGGGCCGGCCCGGGAAGGGGGGGGGGGGGGGGGGCGGTGCCACCGGCCCCGTTAAAGCGGCGCGGGGGTGTGGGGGGGGGGGCGGAGGCCCGAGGCGACGGGGATGGGCAGCGAGGGGCAGCGGGGACGGGAGCCGGGACAGGGCGACCCGCAGGCCCTGCGGAGGGACTGCCAACACCGGTGGGGCCGGGGGGGAGCTGGGGGGGGGGGGGGGGGGGTGTCACTTGGGGGAAAAGAGGGAAAGAGTCCGGGGGGAAGGGTCAGGGGAGATGGGTGGGGGGGGGGTCATTGGGGGGAGCGTCGGGGGGGGTCAATTAGACAGAAAGGGTCTTGGGGGGACAGGTCTGGGGGTGACTTCGGGGGGAAAGAGGGAAAGAGTCCGGGGGAGCGGGATCTGGGGAGAAAGGGTCAGGGGGGTCAGTTAGGCAGAAAGGGTTTTGGGGGGACAGATCTGGAGGTGGCGCTTGGAAGGGAAAGAGTTGGGGGGAAGGCTCCGGGGGGACGGGTCTGGGGGGGGGCAGATCTAAGGGGTCACTTGGGAGGAGGCTGTGGGTACAGGGAGGATTCCTGGGGGGCTGCAGGAGGGAAAAAGGGGGGGAGGCATTTAAACACCCAGGACCAAAAAGGGGGTTCCCCTCCCTGCTGCCCCCCCCCCCCCCGCTCAGCTCCATTTCCAGCTCAAAAGCGGATTTTTCTGCTCCAATAACTCCCTGTGGTGTCCTGGGACCAAGGCGGGTGGGCAGCTCCCCCTCCTCGGGGCAGGGATGGATTTGGGGACAGGGGTTCTGGTCCCCGTGTCCCCCTCTGTGCCACCCCCAGCCTTGATCCCCCCCCATCCCGCAACCCCCATCCCCTGCAGAATCTTCGTCAACCGGAGCCTGGCGCTGGAAAAGATCAAATGCTTTGGCTTCGACATGGACTACACCTTGGCCAGTGCGTTTTGGGGCTAAGAAGGAGGAAGGGGGGGCTCTTGGGGGTCCCCTGCCCACGCCGCCCCTGTCCCCCGCAGTGTACAAGTCCCCCGACTACGAGGAGCTGGCATTCGCCCTCCTGCTGGAGCACCTCGTCTCCATCGGGTACCCCCCCGAGATTCTTGCCTATAAGTATGACCCCACCTTCCCCACGCGGTGAGTTTTGGGGGGGCACGGGGTGGGGGTGTTGGGGCCCCCCAGCCCGCTGACGGGGGCGCGGCGCAGGGGGTTGGTGTTCGATGCCCTCTACGGGAACCTGCTGAAGGTGGACTCCCACGGGAACCTGCTGGTGTGCGCCCACGGCTTCCGCTTCCTCAAGGGGTGAGTGCAGGACCCCCACCCCGGGGAGTGGCACTGGGAATGGGAATGGCACTGGGAATGGCACTGGATTGGCACTGGATTGGCACTGGGAATGGCATTGGGAATGGCAACAGGAATGGCACTGGATTGGCACTGGGAATGGCATTGGATTGGCACCGGGAATGGCAATGGGAATGGCACCGGATTGGCACTGGGAATGGCAATGGGAATGGCACTGGATTGGCACTGGATTGGCACTGGGAATGGCACTGGGAATGGCACTGGATTGGTACTGGGAATGGCACTGGGAATGGAACTGGGAATGGCACTAGACTGGCAGTGGGAATGGCAGCGGGAATGGCAATGGGAATGGAACTGGGAATGGCACTGGGAATGGCACTAGACTGGCAGTGGGAATGGCAGCGGGAATGGCACTGGGAATGGCATTGGGAATGGCAATGGGATTGGCACTGGGAATGGCACTGGATTGGCACTGGGAATGGAACTGGGAATGGAACTGGGAATGGCACTGGGAATGGCACTAGACTGGCAGTGGGAATGGCAGCGGGAATGGCACTGGGAATGGCATTGGGAATGGCACTGGATTGGCATTGGGAATGGCAGCAGGCCAGAAAACACTGGGAATGGCAGTGGACTGGGGGTCAGCCTGAGGACTGGGAATGGCACCAGGAATGGCGCTGGGCCGGGGGACAGCCAGCTACCGGGAATGGCACTGGGCCAGGAGGTATCCGGACACTGGGAACGGTGCTCCATACTCCCTCCCCAGGGCCGAAATCCTCCACTATTACCCCAACAAATTCATCCAGAGGGATGACACGAAGCGCTTCCACATCCTCAACACCCTCTTCAACCTCACGGGTAAGAAGCGCCCCATCTCCGCGCGCTCCCTGCCTGCGCCCGCGGCCCCCTCACAGCCCCCTCCCCGCAGAGGCCCACCTCTACGCCTGCCTCGTGGACTTCTTCACCAACTGCTCCAGATACGTGAAGTAAGGGGGGAGATGGGGGCGCTCAGCTGGTGGGTCGGGGGTCGTTGTGTCTCCTTGGCACAGCATCCCCTTCACCCCCCCAACTTTCCCCGCTTTCGCAGCTGTGACACTGGCTACAAGCACGGCAACCTCTTCATGTCCTTCCGCAGCATGTTCCAGGACGTGCGCGAGGCGATGGACCAAGTCCACCTCTCGGTGTGGGGCTGACGGGGGGGCTGGGAGGGATCTGAGGGGGGCGGGAGGTTCCGCTGCCGCTCCCAGGACTGAGCCAGCCCCCCCCCCCGCTGTCCCCTCCGCAGGGCTGCCTGAAGGAGAAGACCCTGGAGAACCTGGAGAAATACGTGGTGAAGGATGTGAGTGTCTATGGACGCCCCTGGACCCCTCGGATGGGTCCCCGTGGCTCCCCCGGCCCCCACGCTGACGCGCTCCTTGCCAGCCCCGCGTGCCGCTGCTGCTGAGCCGCATGAGGGAGGTGGGCAAAGTCTTTCTGGCCACCAACAGTGACTACAACTACACCGACGTGAGTAGAGGGGACTGTGTCTGAGGGGGGCTGAGGGGGTTCTGCTCTCCAGGCGTCGGTGGTGGCCATTCCGGGTGTCCTTGCAGGCCATCATGTCCTACCTGTTCGACTTCAGTGATGGGGATACGGTGAGTCTGTCCCTGTGGGGGTCCGGGGGGATGTGCAGATGCCATCATAGCCCCTCGCTGACCCCCCCAAAACCGGCACCCGGCAGCCCGGGACCCTGCAGCGCCCATGGAGATCCTATTTCGACCTCATCGTGGTGGACACACGCAAGCCGCTCTTCTTTGCCGAGGGCACCGTCCTGCGCCAAGTCAACACGGTGGGGCCAGCGCCACGGCAGGGGCCGAGGGCACCACGGGGTGGGTTTGCAGTTGGGTGGGCACCAAGCAGGCACAGCTAACGGCACCCCCACCACCACCACGCGCGGACCCAGGGGTGTTGGATGGGGTTTTGAGCCCACTGATCCAGTGGGAGGTGTCCCTGCCCATGGCAGGGGTGGAACTGGGTGGGCTCTGAGGTCCCTTCCAACTCAAACCATTCTGTGATTCTATGGTTCTATGATCTCTTGTCCCAAAGGACACAGGGAAACTGCGCATCGGGACGTACACCGGCCCCCTCCAGCACTGTGCCGTCTACTCTGGCGGTGGGTGAGCGCCTGGCCGGGTTCCGCGGGCAGCACGGGGGACGTGCCCGCACCGTGGCCCTGACGTCCGGCTGTCACAGGCTCCTCGGACATCGTGTGTGACCTGCTGGGCGTGAAGGGCAAAGACATCCTCTACATGGGGGACCACATCTTCGGGGACATCCTCAAGTCGAAGAAGCGTCAGGGCTGGCGCACGTTCCTGGTGGTGCCTGAGCTGGCTCGGGAGCTGCAGGTCTGGACGGAGAAGAGTGGTAAGCGGCACCCGGCCAGGGACACGGACCCTGCCTGGGCAGGGATGTGGCCAGGCCCAGCTCAGGGAGTGATCCAGGGCCTCCTAACCCTCATGGATGGCAAAACCAACCCCATGGGACATGGCCGATGTCCCATACGTCATGAAGGTAGTGGGAGAATGTCGCCTGCGCTCATCCAACCCCATTGCCTTGCAGAGCTCTTTGAGGAGCTGCGGAGCCTGGACCTCTTCCTGGCAGAGCTGTACCAGTGAGTGGGCACGGGGACACTGAGCAGGAGACACCCACGAGGAGCCCTCCCAGCGAGCTCCCAGCTGGTTCTCTCCCACTCCAGGCACTTGGACAGCGGCAGCAGCGAGCGCCCGGACATCAGCTCCATCAAGCGTCAGATCCAGGTGATGCCTGAGCAGCGCCCCAGCTCAGCCCCTCGCCTGTGGAGGCACCCCGGAGGCGTTGAGTGCCCTGACTGTCACACTGCGCCCACAGAAAGTCACGCACGAGATGGACATGTGCTACGGGAAAATGGGCAGCCTCTTCCGCTGTGGCTCACGCCAGACACTCTTCGCCAGCCAGCTGATGCGCTATGCGGACCTCTACGCTGCCTCCTTCATCAACTTCCTCTACTACCCCTTCAGCTACCTCTTCCGGGCATCCCCTGTCCTGGTAGGCAGCCCCCAGCCCTTCCCGCTTATCCACTGTGCCTCAGTTTCCCTCTCTGCCTGGGTGGGGCACCCAGCCCCTTGGCTGCGCCGTGCCAGCCACACTCTGCCAGGCTCTCCCCACCGCAGATGGCACATGAGTCGACGGTGGAGCACAGTCACACCGGGGAGGCCGGCACAGCGCTGGCGCCCTGGCTGGCCCAGCACAGCCACCCTGGCCAGCAGGTGGGTGCAGGGGACAGAGGGGCAGGAGCACCTGGTGGCTGCAGGGGTCCCAGTGCCGGCACCCTGATGCCGGGGTGTCCTGTGCCCACTGAGCACCCCTGGATTCCCACAGGACTCCAGCGGTGAAGAGGAGGATGACGGAGAAGCCTGAACCCCCCCCAGCCCTGCTGGCGGCTGAATGGGCGTTTGGTGGCCCGAACCTGTGCGCCGCCTCACCCCCTCCCCAGTGCTGCAGCAAGGGAGCCCCCCCCGAGCTGCCCCGTGTCCCCACCTTCACTGTGGCCCTCAACCAGCTCGGTGCCAGCCCAGGGCCACCCGGCTATCACCGGAACCCACCTCGCACCAACAAAACCCACCGTGCCCTGGGTGGGGGTCCCAGCGCTGGCACTGGGGGAAGCGGGTGTTGCTCAGGGGTCTCTGCTGCTCCTTGGGAACCCCTTTTCCTACTATCACTCTCTTCTGTTTCCTACCCTTTTCTATTTATAAAAGATAAACTCCTGGCATCACAGAGACATAAAATTGGCAAACTGTTTCCCCCCCCACCCGGCCAAGCCTGGGAGGTGGAGGCAAAGGGCAGTTCCCAAATCCTCAGCTGGCAGCTGGGACAAATGAATGCCCCTGACCAGAGCGTGGCAGCACCCAGCTGCCCCCCCCCCACTGTTCTGCACCCCAGAGGAGGGGGCCAGGCCCACACCAGGACTTCCAGATGCTGCTCTGAGCCTTCTTCCAGCACTGAGGCTTCTCAATAAAGATGCTGAGCCAGCGCCGGTGGTGGCTGTGTCCAGAGAGGCAGAAGGGTGGGAATGAGGACAGGAGCGCTGCTTGCTGGGGATTGGAAGGTGATGCTGGGGCTCCCACAGCCCCCTGCGCTGCTTGACTCCCCTGACAGCAGGGAAACCTCACCACTCCATAGCAAACAGCCCCACACCAGCTGCCTTGTGCTGCTGCTCACTCTGGGTCTGAGAGGAGGCTGCTGGGAGGACCCCGAGTGCCTAAACAGGGCTTCTCTGTGCCCTTCTGGACCGCTGGGCTGAGGCCAATGGCATGAGGTTCAACAAGGCCAAATGCCGGGTCCTGCACTTGGGGCACAACAACCCTGTGCAGCTACAGACTGGGGGAAGAGTGGCTGGAGAGCTGCACGGAGGAGAAGGACCTGGGGGTGCTGGTTGACAGCAACTGACCATGAGCCAGCAGTGTGCCCAGGGGGCCAAGGAGGCCAACGGCATCTTGGCTTGGATCAGAAATGGGGTCACCAGCAGGTCCAGGGAGGGGATTCTCCCTCTGTACTCGGCACTGGTGAGACCACACCTCGAATACTGTGTTCAGTTCTGGGCCCCTCACCACGAGAAGGATGTTGAGGCTCTGGAATGTGTCCAGAGAAGAGCAACAAAGCTGGTGAGGGGCTGGAGAACGTCTGACGAGGAGCGGCTGAGAGAGCTGGGGTTGTTTAGCCTGGAGAAGAGGAGGCTGAGGGGAGACCTCATTGCTCTCTACAACTGCCTGAAAGGAGGTTGTGGAGAGGAGGGAGCTGGGCTCTTCTCCCAAGTGACAAGGGACAGGACAAGGGGGAATGGCCTGAAGCTCCGCCAGGGGAGGTTCAAGTTTGATATCAGAAAAAAATTCTTCACAGAAAGAGTCATGGGGCACTGGCAGAGGCTGCCCAGGGAGGGGGTTGAGTTGCCTTCCCTCGAGGTGTTTAAGGAACGGGTGGATGAAGTGCTGAGGGACATGGTTTAAGAGAATGTTAGGAATGGTTGGACTCGATGATCTGGTGGGTCCTTTCCAACCTGGTGATTCTATGATTCTCAGCCAGACTCAGGGCTCTGAGAGCTCAGACCACTGCATCCTAAGGGCCTCTCTCCCCTTGCATTTGCTGCCCTTGGCCTCCTTGGGGCCCGTATGGAAGCTGCGGTGGTCCCATGGTACCCCAGCCCCTCCACCCTCTCCCCAGTTTGGCAGAGTTGGTGCTGCTGCACGTGGCTCAAGATGTGGGGTCTGTGTGTTCCGCTTGGCACAGAACATCCGGTTGCTGTCCAGGTAGGATGCAACGCGGCTCTGGAGCAAATCCCTCTGGACATTAGTTCCAAAACACTGGAAGGCGCCTGGAACACCGCAGAGTGTGACTCACATCATCCTACAGCAGGAAAACAGGGACATGCGTCACAGCAGAGGAGCTGTTGCAGGGGACACAGCCCAGGGCTCCAGCCCCTCCTGAGCGTCTCCAACACTGCTCATCAGGCCACACTGCATCTCTACAACAATTGTTTATTTAATTTAAAATAATGCTTTTACATATGAAATAGGTTTGTTTTCTGCCACTCTCACGTATTTACATATGAGAGACAGCAAGATAAGTCAGCCGAGCATGTGCAAAGCGGTACAGGAGAGCGAGCAGCCTGTACCCCACCAGGACCCCTCAGCAGCAATCTGGGGGATACGAACTCAACCCCTCCAGCTCCTCCACCTCTGGCAAAGCCTTGTTTTTCCGGAAGAAGAACTGAGTCTCCTCTTCAGCATCCAGGATTTCACTGAGGGATGAAACCACAGGGTCATGGTCCTTCAGCATCTCTGGGTAGTGGCTTCCAACCTGCTCTATCCGCAGCGAGCGCCGCACAGGTGTCAGGAATTTCAGCTCCCGGCCTTCTAGCAACTCCTTTCCTCTGCAGAGAGAACAACAGCCTTTAAGTAAATCTACCAGGGAGTGCTGGCACAGAAGGTGCTGCTGCCAGGAGCAGCTCAGCCTTACCTGGATGCAGACGTAACTTTTAACTTGATGGAGACAGGCAGGCTGGTCAGGGAAGTCCCGGTCTGGCGGGGAGTCGCTGCCTCATGCTGCCCCTCACTCGGGCAAGGCGTTGCAGGCTTCTGAGGAATGGGCTCCTCAGCCTTTTCCCCTGGCAGGAGAGGGAAAGGACAGCATGGTTGCAGAGAGCAGCAGCCGGGGAGGGATTCCAACACCGCAGCACTTTGAACACAGGCAAAGGCACCTTGCTGCAGAGGCACGATGGCCTGGGACTGTGCCCAGACCTGGCAGAGGAGTCTTGACCCACTTTTGAGATCAGGATTCCAGACTTCCACAACACTCGGTCTCTGTCTAAATCAACAGGGACACGGGGTGCTGGGACGGACTGCAAACCACACTGCTTCCCTACCTGCAGCAGCAGGGAACCCCAGCCTGCCAGCCAGCCCCTACATGCACAGGTTACCTTCGGATGTTTGGTCTCCAGCCTTCAAAATATCAAGGACAACCTCTCTGAGCTCCTGGAGTGGCTGCAAGGAATGTAGAACACAGGTCAACGCAGGCCTGACTTGCGAACAGAGACCCAGAGTCACAGGTGAAGAGGAGAAAAGGTTTTTACTGCATTGTAACACCCAGGAAAAGGCT
Source organism: Cuculus canorus (assembly GCF_017976375.1). Classification (NCBI taxonomy): domain Eukaryota; kingdom Metazoa; phylum Chordata; class Aves; order Cuculiformes; family Cuculidae; genus Cuculus; species Cuculus canorus. The sequence continues at coordinate 5,208,612 of NC_071426.1, read as the reverse complement.
GTGAAATTTCCCTTCTGCAAGTCAGACCTGGCAGTACCCGGCACAGCTGGGCTGGCATTCATCCTGCACAGGTAAATCCTACTGAATGCAGCAGTTACACTGCCCAGACAAGCACAGAGCTGCCCCACATCGCTTCCAGCTACAGCTCCAATGTGGCACAGGGTCCGTGTGTCCTCTCCATCCTCTCTCTGGCCCTATTCATTCCTGCTGAGCACTGCCTACTTGGCTGATTAAAGCCAAAATGTTTTGATGGGACAGATTGGAACCAGCGACTCTAAATGGCTGTTTCACCTGTGACTCTGGTTGCCCAGAGCAGTGGTGTCTGCCCCATCCCTGGAGGTGTTCAAAGCCAGGCTGGATGGGGCTTGGAGCAACCTGATCCAGTGGGGGTGTCCCTGTCCATCACAGAAGGGTAGAACTGGGTGGGCTTTGAGGTCCCTTCCAACCCAAACCATTCCATGATCCCACTGCTAAAATCATCCCAAAGTCCAATCCCTGGATCTCAAGGAAACCAGCTGGCACAGAGGCAGGGAACACAGGGTGGTACGGAAGAGCACACCTCACTCACCACAGCCCCAGCGCAGACAGCAGCTTTGTACAACCCCGTCACATCAAAAGGGCCATTCCGGGCGAGCAGTTTTGCTTTGCAGATCCAGAACTTGGCAAATTTCTCTGCCAGGGGCACGTGGGACAGCAGTGCAGAGAGCTCCTCTGCCTGGGCACCCTGCAAGAAGGACAAGGTCCCAGAGAAAGGCGTCAATGACAAGGGCCAGAGGTGAACACGGGGGAGCTGTCTGCACGTAACCACCCCCTAGGAAAAGGATTCTCAGAAGAGCCCGGTTTTGCAAATCCCTAACATAATCGTGGACAGATAACAGCTTTTCTGCCTCCATTTTCCCATTAGTAAAATGAGCCTCGTAGTTCAGAAGGATGTCAAGGAACACTCACAGAGCCACTAAACCCTAGAGCAGGGCTAGTGGTTAGCATTCCCAGAGGTGATGCTTCCCAGCACCTGAGGTCCACCAGGGACACCCCTCAATTTGGCCCAGCCAGCCTGGGCTGCTGCTGCAGGAATTCCAGCTGCAGACTGCACTGCCAAGTGCCAGGATGCGGGCAATGACACCAATGACACCAGCTCCCTGACCTGCTATAGCTCCATTTTCCCCATCAGTACATCTCACTGACTGCCTCTGACCTATTCCTAATTCCTCAAGGACTTATACTTTCCCGACGCATGATGTCACCTCTCTGGCAACAGCAGCCAGTGAGCAGGAACGCTTGCTCCACACCCCTCTGTGCAGCTGAGGCAACATGGCCCTCATCTCCTGGGATGCTCCAGAAGAGGAACCCATTCAATCATCTCCTTTCCCATTCCCACCTCCTCAACAAGCTTCAGGCACTCAGTCAGGAGGTTGTCAATCTTCTCTAGGAAGAGCTCCTCTGGTTTCTCTTGCTTCTCTTTCTCCTTCGCATTTCTACAGGGTGGCTTCACTGCTGTTTTCTGAAGCAGTACCATAGGCGGCCGCTTGTAGGCTTTCCCTTTGGATGCCAACCACTCCTCCAGCTGTTTCCTGTCAAAGGACCAAGGAATCGCTGTTACAACCCCAGCAGACCACCAGCACTGGCCAGGCCACTGCTTTCCCTTGGGATCTCCCTCTAGTCAACTTCAGCTGCTTCAGTGCTTCTGTCCTAAATAAAAGGCATCCACGCTCTAGGTTGGGAAAGAAAAGAACATGTTTAAGTATGCCTGAAGACAAAACAGGAAAGCAGCCACACGCTGATTTTGTGCAAGAAGAACCCAGGGTACCACCAAATCTCATCCCCACCCTCTTTTTTTTTGTGGGGTGTCAAGCTCCAAGCAAGCATTTGCTGGTAAGTTTCTGGACCCTGTTTTCCCCATGAGGGTGCTGGTTCACCCAGTTAAACACTTTAAACTCTGCTGTCCCCTGGAGGCCAGCACAGAGTTGGCCAAAGCTGTTACTTACTTACGATCTGCAGCAGTTGGGGTCTTGGGAACCCGCCTAGCCTGTACTCCACTTGCTTTCAGCAGCTCTGGTTTAAGCCTGTCTCTCGTATTCCTAAAATCGCTCCCAGTTGTTTGAGTTTTGAAGCCATATGTGCTGCGAGGCTGGTTTTGAGGGGCTGTTGCTTGGGACGCTGCTGTGCATCCGAGAGGCACCACCTTTGTGTCCTTCCGATCTGCCTTCCCGCTCACTATGGGCCTTTGCCATTGCACAGCGCTATCTGGCTTCAGGCTGGATTTTGGGTTTGTGGTCCTCTGGTGCTGGATGGAGGGCGGAGGCTTTGTGGAAGAACTTTTCATTTGCAGGGGCCTGCTGGAGTGCTGAGTTTTGACACTTGGTTTTTGAGACACGCTCTGTGAGCCTGGCAGTGTTTTCCTGAATTTATCTTGGATTGGCTGCTCCTTAGCCTGGCGGCTGCCAATTCCATCCTTCAAGCCCATGATGGTTCTTGACGTGATGGCTGAGCTTTGCCTGTGAGCCGAGACTTTCCGGCTCCCAAAACTGTTTTTATCAGACTGAAAAACTCTGTTCAGCACAGGGTGTGTAGAGGTTTGTGCACGGACGTTTTCTTTGTTGCAGACCAGCCTGTCCTGCAGGCCCTCATTGAGGGAGCAAGATGTCCCCAGAGCGGAGTTGTCACTTCCAGTCTGAGGTGCTGCAGCAGTGACAACCTTCAGTACAGGCTTCTTGTTCTTTTCTGGATCCAGGTGACCAGAGACTGAAGTTGAGGGTCTCCCTCTGAGTTGCGTAGAGTGGCTCATGCTTGGCACAAGCCCCACAGGAAGCTTTGCAGTCTTCCTCGGCTGCTCTGGACGCACCACTGCCCTCTGAGACATATTTGAACGGTCGTGCTGAGGAGTGTGGCCAGCGTGGATGGGTTTGGAGGGCTCTCGGTGCTGTGTGGACTTGGCAGTGAGCTTGCCACCCCTTTGAGTGCCTTTCACTGTGTTTCTGACATCCTTCTTGATCCCGTCAGCCTGAAGAAACAGAGCAAACCTCAGCCCTGAGGAGAGCTCAGCCGGGTCAAAGCCCAGCAGCTTGCGCCCACCCCAGCCCTGTGGATCTTCGTGTGAAGGCTCGTGGTGACAAAGCCATTGTCAACAGAATGACACAACACCTACCAGTGCATGGGCAGAGGAGCCTCCCACACTAAGTTCCTCTAGAAAATGATTAGTTGACTTATTGCTGCCTACTTAGCAATCTGTGATGGCACACCTGGAGTTCGCTGTCTCAATTTGTGTGCTCTGCTCTGCCTTCAAGCATGAAACATAAAGCCAGACTCAAAAGACTTCTACTTACATTCCCCAGTTCAGAAATGGGTTCTAAGGCTGGATTTAAGTGATTTGTCTGGTCCTTTAGAAAGGGTCTGTAAGAAAACAAACAAGACACCAGGTTAATGAACGGCTGCTGCAGAAAAGGTTAAATATCTAAAGCGCCACTGGTTGTTGCAGTCACAGGAGTTTACAACAAAATCAAACTGCTGTCAAGGAAGTACAATGTAATATTCATTGTTTTTCTTTCATGTGGCCACAGAAAAGCAACACAAAACATTGACATCTAAAGTTGTCACAAAGCCTGTGGCTCCTGCTGATGAGTAACCGAAACGGTTCCTGCGGGCAGGGGGCTGGTAGGCAGGAGACTGCGATGGGTTTGGAGGACTCCCGGTGCTGCTGCCCCTGGCTGGTGTCCTGACCTGCCCTGTATACCACAGGCAGCCGAGGTGCCTCCACACCGGCCACAGGTCCTGGCAGCGCCGTAGAGCCTGCTGGCTAGGCTTTGCTCTGCCGGGGTGAGCTGCAGTGCTGCGGCAGCTGATTCTCCAGCCCCTCAGCTGCCCTGGCACTGGCAGTAACGCAGGACAGCAGGGCAACAGCCCTGGCTCTCGGCTCCCCATCCTGTACTCCTCCTGGAATTGAAGCCCTCTGACAGCAACCAGCTGCAGGGTTCTCCCAGCCCTCTGCTCCAGAGCCAGCAGCTCAGCTGCCAGGGAAGATTAATGCCTGTGCAGATATTTTCCTGTAATGAATGAGCCTGGAGAGTCAGGGCATTGTCCTCTATTCCATATGAGTGCCATAAAAAGATCATTAATCTTCTCTCCTCTTTCTGTTATATTAGTGGTGTTTTCCAGAGCGTGGCAACAGAGACTGGTTTGTTCTTTCTGCTCTCTGAGACTGCTTCCCTTTATCTTCTCCCTACGGAGAAGTTTTATGGCTTCCATTGCACTACAAACACCATGAGAAATACTCATTGCAATGAGGAGTCTTTCAGCTGTTCAGGTTTGCAAAGCACAGCAGCAGTTTCAATTAAAAGCTTTGCAGAGACAGCCTGCAAGCGGCCACTGCGCTCACAGCACTGCATCCACACGCAGCCCGCCCCAGCGGCAGAATGCCCAGAGTCAGCCAACTCATTTCACAGGTAGCTGTACCTATTTCCTTTTAAATGCACTGAAAAGGCCCCTTCCTAATGTTAACTTGTCCCAGAAGGCCACTGGAAGAAGCAGCAGTGGTGAGACCTGAAACATCCCTTTTAAAGACCCAGTTATGAAGCTGAGCTGTGGGCAAAGGGCATGTCCCACCAGCCCCAAGATGAGAAAATGTCACAGAAGTTCAGAAAACACCAGGGCCAGGGCTCTTTAACATCTTCATAAATGACATGGATGCAAGACTTGAAGGTTTAATAACTAAGTTTGTAGATGACATGAAACCAGGGGCAGCTGCTGACACTCTTGAGGAAAGAGAGGCCTTGCAGAGGGTGCGGACAAACACGAGAGCTGGGCAATCGCCAGCCACAAGGAGTTTAACAAGGGCAAGTGCTGAGTTTTGCACCTGGGACACAGCAGCCCTGGGTGGATAGACAGGCTGGAGAGTGAGAGGCTGGAGAGCAGTCCTGCGAAAGGGATCTGGAGTTCTGGGCGATGACAAGTTGACCACAAGCCAACAGTGCCCTGGCAGCCAGCTGTGTCCTGGGTGCATCCAGCACAGCATTGCCAGCCAGGCAAAGGAGGGGACTGTCCTGCTCTGCTCTGGGGATGCCTCACCTTGAGCACTGGGGACAGTTTAGGGCACCACTGGGTAAAAAGGATCTGAAGCTACTGGAGAGCATCCAGAGGAGGACATGGAGCTGATGAAGGTTTTGGAGGGGAAACTGTATGTCTCTGTTCAGCCTGGAGGAGGCTGAGGGGAGACCTGATCGCCCTCTGCAGCTTCCTCCCACGTGGAAGAAGAGAAGAGATGAGCACCTGCTCCTCTCTGTTGACCAATTACAGGACCTGAGGGAATGGCAAGAAGATGCCAAGCAGGGTTAGGTTGGGAAAAGGTTCTTCCCCCAGAGGGTGGTGGAGCACTGGAGCAGCTCCCCAGGGGAGCAGTCACAGCCCCAAGCCTGACAACAGACCAGAAGCATTTAGCAACACCCTCAGACCCATGGAGTGAATATTGGGGTGGTCCTGTGCAGGGACAGGAGTTGGACTCAATGATCCTTGTGTCCCTTCCAACTCAGGACATTCTGTCATTCTGTGACCCTGTCTTAAAGACCCAGTCATGAAGCAGCGTTGTTAGCAAACAGGCCTGTTCTGACAGACCCAAGATGAGAAAATGTCACAGAGATACAGAAAATACCCAGAAGAGATATCGCCCAGCAAGAAATGCCATCACCCAAACCATCTTTTTGCTCCTGCTGCTGCCAGGCAGCTGCAGGGAGAGTTGCCCAAGGTCGCTGCCTTGACAGCAGGTACTGGCAGGAGATAGCTCTGCAGCTAAGCAAGAGGCTGTGGAGAGAGGGCAGCTGCTGGGAAAAGTCAGCGTTACCTCAGAGAATCATGGACTGATTGGGGTTGGAAGAGATATTACAGGTCACAGATTCATAAAAATTGGAAAAGACCTCTTGGCTCATCCAGTCCAACCATCAGCACAGCCCCACCATGCCGAATAAACCATTTCCCCAAGCACTTTTTGAACACCCCAGGGGTGGAAACTCCACCACTGCCCTGAGCAGCCTCTGCCAGAGCTTCACCACTCTGCCTGTAAAGGCATTTTTCCTAATATCCACTCTAAACCTCCACTGGCACAACTTGAGGCCATTTCCTCTTCTCTCATCCCTTGTTGCCTGGGAGAAGAGTGCAGCACAACCTCACCACAATCTCCTTTCCAGGAGCAAGAAAGACTTTTGAGATCATAGAGTCCAACCATACCTGTCCACTACTAAACCACATCTCTGAGCACCTCGTCCACCCACATTTTAAATCTGTCCAGGGATGGTGAATCCACCACTCCCTGCACAGCCTCTGCCAGTGCCTGAGAACCCTTTCAGTAAAGGAGTTTTTCCCAACATCCACTCTAAACCTCCCCTGGCACAACTTAAGGCCATTTCCTCTTGTCTCATCCCTTGTTACTTGGGAGCAGAGCCCAGCACCCACCTCACCACAATCTCCTTTCTCAGAGCTGCAGAGCGCAATGAGGTCTCCCCTCAGCCTCCTCTTCTCCAGGCTAAACAGCCCCAGGTTCTTCAGCTGCTCCCAGAAACCCTGCGCTCCAGATCCTTTCCCAGCTCCGTTCCCTTCTCCAGATACGCTTCAGCCCCTCAAAGTCCTTCTTGGAGGACCCAGAACTGAACCCAGGGTTTGAGGTGTGGCCTCACCATTACCAGGTATAGGGGGACAATCCCTTCCCTGCTCCTGCTGGCCACTCCATGGCTGATCAAAGCCAGACGCTGTTGGCTTTCTTGGCCTCCTGGGCTTCTGCTGGCTCACGTTCAGCTGCTGTTGACCAACACCTCCAGGTCGTTTTCCTCCAGGCAGCTTTCCAGCCAGTCTTCCCAGAGTGTGGGGTTGTTGTGACCCAAGGCAGGACCTGGCACTTGGCCTGGCTGAACCTCACACAATTAGCTGTGGGATCATCCAGTCTAAATCCAACATCCTCCCGACTTACTTGGTATTGAGGTGTTTCAGCTTTTCCTTGGCTGCCAGGTAGTCCTGGAGCTGTTTTCTCCGCTCATCTGCAAAGAGATGGTAGGAAAATGCAGTGCACACACCATGACCTCAGTGTTTGGAGCACCGATGAGAAGGTATTTATTTCACATCCACTGCACCACCATGCAGGGGGCCTTGATCCCTGCCCAAGCCTGGCACTGCTGCTCCCAGAAATTCCTGGAGCGTTTCCACGCACGGGATATCACCATGGGGCTCACAGGCACATAAAGTCCAGAGCTCTCTGATGCTCAGGGTCTGATGCTGCTCAAAACCTTGGCTCGTGGGGCTCAGGTGACTTGCAGAAGGGAAGCAGAGATGCTGTGAGCGACCCTGCTTAAGCCACGTGTCCCACAAGCCTGAGCCCTGTTTGGGGGGACAGGAACAGGTGGGAAGAGCGAGGGGTGTCCCTGTGGGGCAGCACGGGCCCCTCTGACCCCCCTGGTTGAGCTGCAGTGCTGGAGTCTCTCCTGGCAGGGACAGCCTGGCTTGGCACCACCCCACCCCCCTGTCCCCCCGGTGCCCCCAGTCCCCCCCAAGACTCCCTAGAGCGCCTCAACGCACCTCTCACCCCCCAAACCACCCTGTGCTCCCCCTGTGCCCCAGCAGCCACCGGCCCGGCCTTGAATCTCCTGCTGCCCCCATTTCACAGGTGCTCGAGATTGCCCCAGTGTCCCCACAGATCCCCCACCCCTGCCCCACTGCATCCCCACAGCCCCCCCACCTACCTCACAGCATTCCTCACCCCATACCCCTGCCCCACAGCAGCCCCACAGCCCCCCCACCCCTGCCCCTGCCCCACAGCACCCCTCAGCCCATATCCCTCAGCCCATATTCCTCACCCCACACCCCTGCCCCACAGCACCCCTCACCCCATACCCCTGCCCCACAGCCCCCACCCCTGCCTCACAGCATCCCTCACGCCATACCCCTGCCCCACAGCAGCCCCACCCCTGCCTCACAGCATCCCTCACCCCATACCCCTGCCCCACAGCAGCCCCACAACCCCCCCAACCCCTGCCCCTGCCTCACAGCACCCCTCACCCCATACCTCTGCCCCACAGCAGCCCCACAGCCCCCCCCGCCCCTGCCTCACAGCACCCCTCACCCCATAACCCTGCCTCACAGCAGCCCCACAACGCCCCACCCCTGCCCCTGCCTCACAGCACCCCTCACCCCATATCCCTCACCCCATACCTCTGCCCCACAGCAGCCCCACAACCCCCCACCCCTGCCCCTGCCTCACAGCACCCCTCACCCCATACCCCTGCCCCACAGCAGCCTCACAGTACCCCTCACCCCATATCCCTCACCCCATACACCTGCCCCACAGCAGCCCCACAACCCCCCACCTCTGCTCCTGCCTCACAGCATTCCTCACCCCATACCCCTGCCCTACAGCAGCCCCACAGCCCCCCCACTCCTGCCCCTGCCTCACAGCACCCCTCACCCCATAACCCTGCCTCACAGCATCCCTCACCCCATACCCCTGCCCCACAGCAGCCTCACAGCACGCCTCACCCCATATCCCTCACCCCATACACCTGCCGCACAGCAGCCTCACAGCCCCCCACCCCTGCCCCTGCCTCACAGCACCCCTCACCCCATACCTCTGCCCCACAGCAGCCCCACAGCCCCCCCCGCCCCTGCCTCACAGCACCCCTCACCCCATAACCCTGCCTCACAGCATCCCTCACCCCATACCCCTGCCCCACAGCAGCCTCACAGCACCCCTCACCCCATATCCCTCACCCCATACCTCTGCCCCACAGCAGCCCCACAACCCCCTGCCCCTGCCTCACAGCACCCCTCACCCCATATCCCTCACCCCATACCTCTGCCCCACAGCAGCCCCACAACCCCCCACCCCTGCCCCTGCCTCACAGCACCCCTCACCCCATACCCCTGCCCCACAGCAGCCTCACAGTACCCCTCACCCCATATCCCTCACCCCATACACCTGCCCCACAGCAGCCCCACAACCCCCCACCCCTGCTCCTGCCTCACAGCATTCCTCACCCCATACCCCTGCCCTACAGCAGCCCCACAGCCCCCCCACTCCTGCCCCTGCCTCACAGCATCCCTCACCTCATACCCCTGCCCCACAGCAGCCCCACAACCCCCCACCCCTGTCCCCGCCCCACTGTGCCCCCACAGCCCCACCACCAACACCACTGCCCTACAGCGTCCCTGCCCCACAGCAGCCCCACAACCCCCCCACCCCTGCTTCACAGCACCCCTCACCCCATATCCCTCACCCCATACCCCTGCCCCACAGCCTCCCACCCCTGTCCCTGTCCCCGCCCCACTGTGCCCCCACAGCCCCACCACCAACACCACCGCCCCACAGCGTCCCTGCCCCATAGCGCCCCTCCGCCTCACCCCCTGTCTCTCCCCAGCCCCCCTCCGCGTCCCTGCCCCACGGCGCCCCACTCCCTCACCGCTCGCCCCCGCCCGCTCCATGTCGCCGCTGCCGCCGCTCTCTCCGCCCCAACCGCCGCCCGCTTCGAACGGGCCAATGGGCCGCCGGGGGGGCGGGGCGAGCCGTGACTGGCCCGAGGGGGCGGGGCGCGCGGCAACACGCGTGACGTCACACGCAGAGGGGCGCAGAATCCGTGGCGGGAGGGGTGAGCTCGGAGGGGTCGTGTACTGTACTCATAGAGTCATAGACCGGTTTGGGTTGGAAGGGACCTCAAAGATCATCTCATTTCAACCCCTCCTGCCATGGGCAGGGACATCCCACTGGATCAGGCTGCCCAAGGCCCATCCAACCCGGCCTGGAACACCTCCAGGGATGGGGCAGACACAACCTCCCTGGGCAACCTGGGCCAGTGCCTCACCACTCCCATGGTGAAGAAATTCTTCCTAATGTCCAGTCTAAATCTGCCCCTCTCCAGTTTATACCCATTCCCCTCATCCTGTCACCATAAGTCTTTGTGAACAGTCCCTCCCCAACTTTCCTGTAGCCCCCTTCAGGTTGTTACATGATCTCCTCTGAGCCTTCTCCAGGATGAACAACCCCAACTCTGAGCCTGTCCTCATATGGGAGGTGCTCCAGCCCTCGGATCAGCTTTGTAGCCTCCTCTGGACCCGTTCCAACGGCTCCATATCCTTACATTGAGGATTCCAGAACTGGGGACAATCCTCCAGATGAGGTCTCACAAGAGAGGAATAGAGGGGCAGAATCCTCTCTCTCACCCTGCTTGCCGTGCTTCGTTTGATGCAGCCCAGGACATGGTGGGTTTCTGGGCTGCAAGCGTACGTTGCCGGCTCCTGTTGAGCTTCTCATCAACCAGCACCCCAAGCCCTCTGCAGGGCAGCTCTCAATCACATCACCTCCCATCGTGTACTGAAATCGGGAATTGCCCCAATCCATGTGTAGGACCTTACACTTGGCCTTGTTGAACCTCATGAGGTCCTATCCACCTTTTAAACCCCTCCAGGGATAGAGACTCCACCACCTCCCTGGCAGCCTTTCCTGTGCCTGAGAACCCTTTCTGTGACAAAATTTTTCCTAATGTTCAATCTGAACTTGCCCTGATGCAGCTTAAGGCCATTCCCTCTTGTCCTATCAATCACTTGAGAGAAGACAGCAACACCCACCCCTCTACAACCTCCTTTCAGACATTTGTAGAGAGAAATGAGGTCTCCCCTCAACCTCCTCTGTGCTAAATACCCCAGGTCCCTCAGTCACTCCTTGTAGTCCTTGTTCTCCAGCTCCTTCGCCAGTTTTGTCGCTCTTCTCTGGATGCGTTCCAGACTCTCAATATCTTTCTTATAGTGAGGGGCCCAAAACTGAACCCAGGATTCGAGGTGCGGCCTCACCAGTGCAGAGTACAATCACTTCCCTGGTCCTGCTGGCCACACCACTTCTGATACAAGCCAAGATGATCCAAGCCAAGATGCTACTGGCTTTCTTGGCCACCTGGACACACTGCTGGCTCATGTTCAGCCTCTGTTGACCAACACCACCAGGTCCTTCTCTACTGGGCAGCTTTCCAGCCACTCTTCCCAAAGCTTGGAGCACTGTACGGGTTTGTTGTGTCCCAAGTGCAGGGGTCAGCACCTGGCATTGTTGAACGACGTCACATCACACCATGCCACACCATGTCCCACCATGCCATGCCACAGCACACTGTGGGATGCCAGGGCCCACCAGGCTGTGCCTCAGGGGGTGGCGGCAGCTGGGGTGGATGTGGCAGCTCTGGGGGCTGCAGCATCCCCCAGGCTTGAGGCACTCCCCCCTCCAGCTGCCCCCTGGGTCTTGGTGCTTCCTGGCCCCTGGGGTTCCCCCTCACCCTCTGGGCTTTGCATCCAGGCCTGGAGAGCCCCAAACGCAGCTGAAACAGTGGGATTGTCCCATCCATAACCCACCCTGTGCTATTTGAGAACAATGAGCTGAGCCACGCCATCCTGGGAAATTTTTTATTTCCACCTCCATCACCAAATTCCCCCATTCCCGATAACAAAACCACAATTTTTCCAACAAAATGTAGATAAGTTAAAAGCAAGCGGCGGACACAATAAATAAGTACAAAAGCACGGGGTGGACCCAATAAATAAGTAAAATTCAGGGTGATGCAGGCCCACAGGGCCCAGAGCTGCTATTTCACCTGAAATAGACAGGGGACGGGGGACTCGGGGGGGGTTTGTACTCGGTACATACAGACTGGAAACCAGCAACTGCTGGTTGGGTTGGGTTGGGTTGGGTTGGGCTCGGCTGGGGTCCCTCAGCGCCTGCTCAGCTTGTAGGTAGCGATGTTGACCTGGTCAGGCTGGTTGGTGATGCCGATGGGCTGGCGTGGCTGCTGGGAGGTACAGATGAACCACCCTGGGAAGGCGGCCGACTCGAAGCGTGTGGTCCCCTCGGCTGGGCTGTCCAGACGGTAGAAGATGAAGCGGATCAGCTCCGCACTCTCTATGTCCTTCCTGATGTCGGCTTCCTACAAACGGGGAGGGGGCTATGAGGTGGGGTTCAGAATGGGAAGGAGCCCCCAGCTCCCCAGGAGATGGAGCCAGCAGGACCCTCTACTCACCTCCAGCTGCAGCACAGGCTCGGTGCCACCCATCATGCACGACATGTAGAGCTGGTAGCCTTTGATGCCCAATGCCACTGGCACCCGCCCATTGCCTGAGTCACCCTGTGATGACCGTGGACGGTACAGGGCAATGTTGAGCTTCACTGCAGTGAGAAGGGGTGAGTTAGAGGGTGGTCCCGGGGCTGTGGGGTGGCTCCCAGGTGGTGCCAAGGCTGGAGCAGGGACCTTGGGAATGGACTGTGTCCCCTCACCTTTCCGCCCAGCAGAGGGTCCCTGGAGGTGTAGGGCCACCAGTTGGGTGGGTGACTCAAGCACGAAGCACTTCTGGTTAATGTCGAGGATGTCAAAGGACTGGGAGCGAGTGTAGCGGTAGATGGGTGCCCCAGCGTGGCTGCTCTCGACCCTTTGGAAGGGGACGGGCTCTGCGGGGAGGGAGACAGTCAGGGACACTGATGCACTGGGGTCCAAAAGTGTCCCCCAAGAGCATCCCCTGGACAGGACAATGCCCCCAACATCACCCCTATACCGAAAAGATGATCCAGAAAGCACCCAAGGTCACTGTCGGCAAAGTCCTTGGGTGCCGGCTGCTTTAGGAGCTTGGTCACAGCCACCATGAGGGTGGCAGCCTGGCGAAAGGTCCTGGTGGGATGTCCCTTGGTCACTGTCACCTGGATGTCCACTCCAGGCAACGTCATGTCCAAGTCCAGACAGGGGTTCTGGGAAGGGAAAGAGATGTAGGGTGAGAGCTCAGCTTCCCCATCATCGAGGTCCAAAGATCACTCACACCACTGCCCCAGCATTACCTTCTGCAGACAAAGGCAGTCAGGGCCATAAAATGTCTCCTCACTCAGGCTGAAAGGAAAAAGAGAAATGGTGAAACCAGGGCCACTGTGGCACTAGGGTGGCATCTTGTCCTCAACGTCCCACCCAGCACGTCCACACTTACCTGCTGCTCTCCAGCGTGTCCAAATCGGGGACGAATGCCATCTCCACTGACTGTGAAAACACGCTGGTATCTGTTGAGAGTGGCGGCGTTTGGCTGCCTGCAGCGGCCTGTCCTGCCTGCAACGCTGCCTGGGCACGATCTGAACCCAGCGCTGGAGCGGTGGGTTTTCAAGAGTTGCTGAAAGGAAGCGCCGTCAGAGCGGGATTTCCACCTTTCGCAACACCCGGCTTTGCCCAGTTCCTCTGGCAATACCAGGAAGGCTGTGGGGTTGGCGCTGTGAGGCTGAAGGCGTGGGGCAGGGAGCAGGGGCGATGTCTGGGGTCAGGGTGTGGGGCAGAGCAGGGGTAGTGTCTGGGGTCGGGATGTGGGGCAGAGCAGGAGCAATGCCTGGGGTTGGAGTGTGGGGCAGAGCAGGAGTGATGCCTGGGGTCAGGGTGTAGGGCAGAGCAGGGACGATGTCTAGGATCCATGTGTGAGACAGAGCAGGGGCGATATATGGGGTCCATATGTGGGGCAGAGCAGGGGTGATATCTGGGATCCATGTGTGGGGCAGAGTGGGGCGATATCTGCGGTCCATGTGTGGGGCAGAGCAGGGGCGATGGCTTGGGGCTGCGTGTGGGGCCAATGCCCATGTGCCATCCTTGGTGGCCACATTGCCTCAGCAAGGGCTGCCTCAGCCCTGTGGGGCTGTGATGGCCGTGATGATGCCCATCTTCCCCCGCGCTGAGACCGCAGCTGCCCCGGAAGAGGCCGCTGACGCAAGCACTGCCACTCCGCCATTTCCCCATGGCTTCCTCCTGTGCTGCCCAGGGCTGCGGTCCCGTTGCTGGCCAGGCCCTGCTGTCCCCACCATGTCCCCATCACCGCGGTATCAGAGGGCGCAGGACCTCGCTGTCCCGTTGGCCCCTTGTGCCCAGCCGGGGTGCCCTGGGCACATGGCTCTTGGGGATGCGGAGCCTCAGGAGATGCGGTGCTTTGGGGACATGATGATCTTGGGGACGCAGTGCTTTGGGGACACAGCCCTTGGGGACATGGTGATTTGGGGACATGGTGCCCTTGGGGATGTGGCACTTTGGGGATACAGTGCTTTGGGGATGTGGTAGCCTTGGGGATGCAGTGCTTTGGGGATGTGGTGCCCTTGGGGATGCAGTGCTTTGGGGACACAGCCCTTGGAGACGCGATGCTTTTGGGGATACAGCACTTGGGGACATGGTGCTTTGGGGACTTAGTGCCTTTGGGAATGTGGTGGTTTGGGGACACGGTGCCCTTGGGGGTGCCATGCGCTTGGGGGCACAGTGCTTTGGTGACCTGGCCCTTTTTGATGTTCAGTGTTTTGGGGGCACGCTGCTTTTGGGAGGTGGTGATTTGGGGACGTGGTGCCCTTGAGGATACAGTGGCTTGGGGATGTGATGCTTTGAGAACAAGGTGCTTTGGGTCCCTCCTTGCCACCCTCCTGCTCTGTGACTGCAGGCAGTTGCGCCACACTGCTGGCCCGGGATGTGCGTGTCCGCGGCTGTTGGGGTGCTTTCCTGGTGCCCGTTTCACTTCCCAAAAGCGCCGGCAGTGGCCATGACTCACCTGCAGGAAATTGCCAGCAACTCCGAAACTCCCCACACCCGCTGCCTGCCCGCCCCTGCCTGCACCCTGGGACAGGCCCGCGGGCTGGCACCCACACTGGGGTGGGCACCCAGCCTGTTGGGGGGGGTCACAGGCTGTGGGGGGTGCCCAGGCTGTTGGGGGGGTCTCAAGGTGTTGGAGGGGTGCTCAGGCCATGGTGGTTTAAGGAGGCTGTGGGGTCAATGCCCAGGCTCTTGTTGTGTCCCTAGTGTGTAGTGGGGGGAGATGCCCAGGCCATGGTGGGGGTGTCCCCAGGCCATGGGGAAGGGGATGCCCAGACTGTGGTGATACCCCCAGGTGGTGGTGGGGTGACTAGTTTGTGGTGGGGTGGTCTCCAGGCCATGCTAATGTCCAGGCTGTGGGATGTGAGGATGTCGAGGCTGTGGAAGGGGGTGCCAACCCCCGAGTTGTAGGGGTGTTCTCCAGGCTGTGGGGGTTGATGCCCAGACCAAGGTGGGCCCCCAGGCCACATGGGTGGTCTCCAGGCCATGGTGTCCGCAAGCTGTGTGTGTGTGAGGTGCCTCCAGGGTTTTTGCAGCATCCCCATGCTGCGAGGAGCCAACCATGGGGGAGTCTCCAAGCTCTAGAGGATGCCCAGGCTGGCGGGGGACGGTCCAAAGGCTATGTAGGGGGGGCCAGGCTGGAAGTGAGGTCCTGAGGGTTACCAGAGTGGGGGGGGAGGGCCAGGCTCTTGTGGTGGCCCCAGGCCGTGTGTGTGAGTGCATCCAGGCCGTGGGGAGCCCAGGACATGGGGGTCGACCCCCAAACCACGGGGGATCCTCACGCGGGGCACAGGCACTTGGCAGCGACCCTTGAGGCGCCGCCGCCGCCGCCGCCGGCGGCGGCCCCGCCCCATCGCCCCGTGCCCACCCTCCGCCTGACCCCGCCCCAACACAGGCCACGCCCACCCATTGGCCCTGCCCCCATTCCCGCCCAGGGCGCGGAAGCCACCGCGCATGCGCCAGGGCGTGTCCGGGGCGTGCCCGGCTGGTGACGTCGCGCGGGGCGGGGCGGGCGGTGCCGCGCGCTGTCAGAGTCGGGGCCGCGTTCGGGACGGGCGGACGTGCCGGTAGGAGCTGCAGGCGGTGGGGCCGGGCGGGAGCAGCACCCGGCGGGCGGGGGGCTCGGGGCCCGTGGCCGGCGGCGGGGGTGAGGGGCGCGGCCGCTGCCCGGTGTCCTTGGCGCCACCGCCCGGGCGCCTGGGGGCGGGGCCGGCGCCGGAGGGGCAGCGCAGCGCGGCCAATGGGAGCGGGGCCCGGGGCCGCGGCGGGCGCTGGGTGGTGGACGCGGGGCGGGGGCGGTGCGCGCGTGCGCAGGGCGGGGGTCCCGCCGGAGGGTGCGCAGGGGCCGGGGGTTCTCTCCTCTGCGACCCTGCACGCCGAGGGCCGCATGGGACCCCCCCGCGGCTTCCCCTGCCCCTCCGTCTCCAGGGACCGCTCGGGACCCCCTGTATCCGCCGCCTGGAGGCGCCCGGTGCTGGAGCCTCTGGGCCCAGAGCCCATGGCCGTGCTGCTCTTTTTAGTGCCCAGTTCGTTCTGGTTTTACCCCGGGGCAGCGGTCAGCATCGCGCCCGCCGGGGTCTCAGCGCTGTTGTTCCCTCCCTCCCCCCCCGGCTGTGGCGAATGTTCCCGCACGTGGCCCCGCGGTGGGGTTTGGGGTGAGATTTGCCTGAGCTTCTGCTCCCCGGCGCCTCCTCAGCTCTGACTTCGCGCATGACCCTTGTCCGCGTGTGACCCCAGGGATCTTGGCTCCATCTCCTCTGCCCTTTCTCCCGGCTGTCCTGTGCTACTTTGGAAACATCCCAGCTCCGAGCTTGCTTGGGCTGCGGCACAGACTCCTGTGCCTTTGGGAAGCCACCCCTTTCAGCAAGAGACCCACAAAGACTGCCTGATTCTCCTCGTTTTGGGTCAAGCCCTAGTATTACCCTCTCTGTTTTCCAGAGAGGTGACCGAGACGCTGCCCAGTGGCAGCACCAAAACTGGAGACACTGCTAATGCTTCCATCCTAGGCTGTTTCCCTGCTGTGTGTGCCTGTTCAGGCACGCAATTCGCTTGGCTCTCTAAAATATCCGCAGGTGTTTTGCTGCTTAAATCTAAGGCACGTAAGCTGGGAAAACATCCAGTGCTTCTGTGCTTGCTGTCCTGCCCCTCCTGCCATCTCTTGCCCATCCTGGTCCTGGTGTGACCATGGGCAGGAGCAAGCGAGCATGGTGAAGGGTACAAGGAGTTTTCCCTTCTTCCCTGAGGGAGCCTGTAAAACACCTTGGCCATATTAGTGCAATCCCGGAGCTTTCTTGGGTTCCTTGGGCCAAAATCATGTGTTTTGGGGCAGGAAATGTGCAGAGCGGTCAGAACTGGATTCAGCCAGGCCAGTCTGGACGCCTGGCTCACAAAACGCTGGTCATGCAGGTGTATTTAATTCTCTATCCACTCAAAACTTTGTTTTAACCTGGTGAATGCGTCACAGCCCCTGTGACATTGGGCTCTGCTGGTTAAACTGGTCAGAGATGTGGAACCTGGCCAGCTGGGTCACCTCCAGGCTCTGTCCTGCCTTGTGCAGGAGGAGCTGAGTGGAAAGGGCAGCTCCAAGAACAGCTGACTCCGAGTGCAAGTGCTTCTCCAAAGATGATCTTGCACCTTGGGCTGCAGCAGTTGGTTGGATGTGGGTAACCCCAGGTCTCCTGGTCTGTGCGGGGCCGTGCCCTGCCAGGAGCTGCCAGATGGACG
Organism: Cuculus canorus; assembly: GCF_017976375.1. Lineage (NCBI taxonomy): Eukaryota > Metazoa > Chordata > Aves > Cuculiformes > Cuculidae > Cuculus > Cuculus canorus. Next base: position 5,191,297 of record NC_071426.1, on the reverse strand, counting down.
TTGCTGGGGAACCATCAAGAGGTCCCATGCCAGCTTTTGGTTGGTTTCTGGCTTCTCTGTGAAGGAGAGAACAACCTCCTTCAGCTGTGTCAGCTTTCTTGGGTCTGAGCTTCCAGGGAGAAGCGATGGAGTGATCTGGACAGGCTGGAGAAGTGGCCAGTGCAAACCTCATGGAGTTGAACACAGCCAAGGCCAAGGTCCTGCATCTGGGTCAGGGCAATCCAAAGTACAAATCCAGACTGGGTGGAGAATGGATTGGGAGCAGCCCTGAGGAGGAGGACTTTGGGTGTTGGTAGATGAGAAGCTGAACATGAGCTGGCAAAGTGCGCTCACAGCCCAGAAACCAACCATGTCCTGGGCTGCATCCAGAGCAGCAGGACCAGGCAGGGCCATGGAGGGGATTCTGCCCCTCTGCTTTGCTCTGGTGAGACTCCACCTGCAGCCCTGTGTCCAGTTCTGGAGTCCTCAGCACAAGAAGGACATGGATCTGTTGGAGCAAGTCCAAAGGTGGCCACGGAGAGGATCCAAGTGCTGGAGCCCCTCTTGTACAAGGACAGACTGAGAGAGCTGGGGTTGTTCAGCCTGGAGAAGAGAAGGGTCTAGGGAGACCTTAGAGCCGCTTCCAGTATGGAAAGAGCCTCCAGGAAAGCTGGGGAGGAGTTTGATCAGGGATAGGATGAGGGGAATGGTTTTCAGCTGAAAGGGGAGATTGAGATGAGATCCCAGGAAGAAATGTTTCCCTGTGAAGGATTGGGAGGCCCTGGCCCAGATTGCCCAAAGCATTTGTGGCTGCCCCATCCCTGGAGGTGTTCAAGGCCAGGTTGTAAGAGGCTTTGAACACTTGATCTAGTGGGAGGTGTCCCTACCCATGGCAAGGGGTTAGAATTGGATGGGCTTTGAGGTCTCTTCCAACCCAAACCATTCCATGATTCCATAATTCTAAGTGGTCTGGCCTGGTGCCCACATCCTGGCTGCTGTGCAAAGGTCTTCCCTTGCAGAAAGCTTCTGCCCAGTTCTGTCCTGATACACATGACATCAACCAGCAAGGAGAAAACCTTGGCCATGCAGAGTGGTTGCGGGGTAACGCAGCAAGAACTGAAGTCAAGGCTTTTGACCTGGGAGAGCATTGGAAAAAGCTTCCCTGCGGGGTTAGTGTAAGATGTGTCATCTTGTGGCTTGTGCAGGCCTGAGGAACCATCCCTGGTGCTCAACCAGCTCAGCGTGAAGGGAAATGTGGTGCTGGGTGTTAAAACCCAGCTGGGAATGAGTTTTGTGTGGCACCTGCTGTGCTTTAGTGCTTTGCTTTAACCGTGTGCCCGGCTGTGCTGCTGCAGAGGGGAGGTTCAAGAGCCAACATATCCAGCTCCTGCTGGAACCCGGGTGTCCTAGAGAGGGGCTTCCTGTTTAAAACAAAAAGAAGGTTCTGTGAAGAAGAATCAGAAGAGAAATGTTACGGATTTGTTCTTGGAAAAGGAGCGGATGTTGGCTGGGAACTAAATGAGAGGGCCTAGGGAACCGGTGAATCCAGGCAGTGTTTCACCACCGAGCGAGCCTCGTTATCTGCGCGTGTGCCCATGTAAGAAGGTGCAGGGGGCTGTGATGCTGCGCTTAAGGCTGGTAGTGGGTGCCCTGTTGGAGAAATCCGCTGTGTTGAGGCTGATATTGCTGCCGTGCCGGTGAGGACAGGGCAGGCCGAACAGGCTGGGCTGAGCCCTGGGAGCCCAAACTGGGTTTTCCACCTGTTGGAGACTCGGCCATCAAACAGGGTGGACAGATTAATCCGAGTAAAGAAGTGATCTGAAACTCAGTCTCTGTGGTTGGGGCTGATACAGGCAGAGCAGAGGGGATCTCTGCAAGAATTCCTAACCCACTTTTCCTTTCTCTCCCTCCAGGAACTTGGCGTGAGGCACCAGGACAAACATGCTTAACTTAAGGACTTGTGCAGCAAAGCTGCGGCCATTGACGGCCTCACAGACTGTAAAGACAATTTCCCAGCACAGGCCGGCAGCACCCAGGACGTTCCAACAGATCCGGTGCTACAGTGCGCCAGTGGCTGCCGAGCCCTTTCTGAGCGGGACTAGTTCCAACTACGTGGAGGAAATGTATTATGCATGGCTGGAAAATCCCAAAAGTGTACATAAGGTAAGGGGCAACCTCGCCAGGATCTCGCCTTCCCATCTCTCTCTGTGTGCCCCAGTGGTGGGTTCAGGTAAGTGCGCGCATCCTGAGGAGGACTGGATTCAGCTGAAGGGGTCCCGATGGTTGCACATGGTCCTTCTGCCTTGCTTTGCCCAAGAGGAACATCAGCACGTCCGTGAGCCGGAGCCAAGAGGAGCTTCTCTGTTCAACCCCTGTGGGACACAGGCAGCATCCTGGATTACAAGTGGATACAAGGGAATGCCTTCTCGTGGGAATCCGCCTTTAACAAGCTTCCATTGCTTTGTTTCTTCCAGCTCCGACAGCTCATCTGGAGGGTTTATTCCAGAGTGGAGGATGGTGGGAGAGACAGGGAAGGGTGTTCTCTGCATCCTCACCAGTTTTCTCGCTGCTCCAGAGGCACGGGGCTGTTCCTGGTTGGGGTCATAAGGCCAGTGCTGAGCTTGGCTTTTGACTTGTGTGCATAAAGCCAGGGCTCTGCTCTGCCACCTGGGGAGGGGACTGGGTCTGGTGACCAAGGAGTTCCCACCTGCTGCTTGCAAGCTTAAAACTGGGAAACCAACCCAGGTGCGGGCAACATGCGCCGGCATCTGTCCTCATCTGAATTCCTGAGGCTTCTCCAGGTCTTTAGATGTAGAATCTGGCCGGTGAGGGTTCTGCTAGGCAGGTCGACTATGTTTTTCCCCGTCTCCAGCAAAAATGTTCCTGTAGTGACCAAGTCTCAGCATCAGCCAGGGTATTTTTAAGACAGTTTCGTACAGAGCAGGGATTTTCTTTACTCACCAGCACATGAGCAGCCTGTGACCCAGGACGCAATAGTTCAGTGAGGGTGGGTAAGGAATCTCGCACCTTACTTGCGTCAGTGTTTCCGATGGCACAAATCCCACATATCCACAGCGCATGGCCTGCAGGGTGCTATGAAGGCCTTAAAGCAGGATCAAAGCTGGATTTTCACAAACAGTCTTGACTTTATTATTCTCTCAAGGCAAATGGGTGGCTGAGCTGAGCAATATGGGCTCAGAAAGCACAAAGTGTGTTGGTTTGGGTTTGTCAGACAGTGACTTGAAAGCCACCCAAGCAAACGCCCGCGGTGTAGCCCAGTCCTTCAGAGGGGGGTATTAAATTAAAAGCTGCGAATCCAAATGCTGGAGTCTAGTTTAGAAATGACTGAGGGTTCTGTCACTCTGTCCCAGTGACGGGCACAGTTGCGTCTCTGGCAAAGCATCTTCCCAGCTGGACACCAGCTTCTCAGCCCACAGACCCTGCATAGTCCTGGGTGTTGCTGTGAGCCGATATAACGGTAAACATCACAACTGTCGGGCAGCTGGCTGGGAAGGATGTTGGGCCCTGCAGCTGGACCGCTGGCTGGGAAGGATGTTGGGCCCTGCAGCTGGACCTCTGGGTCTCTTCTGGTCTTGTCTCCTCTCCAGTGCTGCCTCTGTAGCTTCCTCAGCTCATCTGTAGGCGGGCATGGCCTGCAATGCTGCATGGGCATCCTCATGCAAGCTCAGCTGAAGGAATTGGTGGAGAATATAGGTTGGAGGGAGCCTCTGGAGTCCCTGCCCTGCATGCCCGGCCTGAGGGTGGCACCCAGTTTTGTGGCCAGACCAGATCACTTGGGGCCTCATGCAGTTGAGGTTTGAGCACCTACAAGGGTGGGGCTGCCATCCCTTTCCAGGTCCTGGTCTGATATTCATGGTTAAGAACTGCACGTGGGTGTGAGTCACCCCTGGAAATCGATGTCCATTTGATTACTTGGGTGTTTGGAGAGCAGTGCAGGGTTTGATGCAAAATTTTGCTTCCTGTGTGGCTGGGAATGCTTTGTAGCAGGAGGAAAAGCAGTGTGAAGATGAAGCGAGGTCTTGTTGTTGCCTAGACAGGAAACTCATGCTGGTGATGTAAAAAGCAAGTACTACGGATAGCTTGTTCAACAAAACCAAGCTGGCTCCTTCTTGACAGAGAGGGTTTGGACCAGGGGGTTGGACTGGATGATCTCTGAAGGTCTCTTCCAACCCAAACCACTCTGTGGTCCTCTGAGATCCAACTTCAGGTCCCAAAACTTCTGGTGGGGCTGATACCTGAGGTTTTGCATGGACTTTGCTTTTGCTTCCTGACGTGCTTGACCATCAGGCCTGACTCGTCTACCCTGGGTGGATCCAACCTTGTTCCAGTGACACCGTTACCAAGATCCCTTGCCAGCTCTTAGCTTTGCCTCTCTCTCCTCTGCACGTTTGTTGATGGCTCACCGTGTCCCCATTGGACACAGAGATGCTGCGGTGGGATCAGGGTGGTCGTAGCTTGTGAGTTGTCCCTGCAGGCCTGCATGCCCCTGGTGTGATGCTGGAGCAACCATGGAGCATGTCACTCCTGTCTCTGAGATGTAGTGGTCTCTCCTTGTGAGACCTGAGGGTGGAGTCCCTCAAAAGCCAGGCTGTCAGATAGGCCTGGCTGGGTTTATCTGTTCCCTGCATGGAGCAGAGGCTGGCCATGCCCCACCACGCTGCATTCCACCGGGGAGAGCAAGACCTTACGCCAAGGAGGAGCTGGGGTTTATATGGCCGAGCCCAGGGTTGTAGTGAATAGAGTTAAATCCAGTTGGTGGCTGGTCACAAGTGGTGTCCCCAGGGATCAGTGTTGGGGCCAGTCTTGCTTAATATCTTTATTCATGATCTGGATGAGGGGATTGAGTGCTCCCTCAGTCAGTTTGGAGAAGACACTAAGCTGTGTGGAAGTGTGGATGTGCTGGAGCACAGGAAGGCTCTGCAGAGAGACCCAGACAGGCCGGATCCGTGACTGAGGCCAGTTGTGCGAGGTTCAACCAGGCCAAGTACCAGGTGCTGCACTTGGGTCACAACAACCCCATGCAATGCTCCAGGCCTGGGGAAGAGTGGCTGGAAGGCTGCCTGGAGGAAAAGGACCTGGGATGTTGGGTGGCTGCAGCTGAACATGAGCCAGCAGTGGCCCATGCTCCTAAGAAGGAGAGCAGCACCTGGCTTGGATCAGCATGGGGTGGCAGCAGGAGCAGGGAAGGGATCGTATCCCCACACTCAGCGCTGGTGAGGCCACACCTCAAACCCTGGGTTCTGTTCTGGCCCCTCACTCCAAGAAAGACCTTGAGGGGCTGGAGCGCATCCGGAGAAGGGAATGGAGCTGGGGAAGGGTCTGGAGTGCAGGGGTTCTGGGAGCGGCTGAGGGACCTGGGGTTGTTTAGCCTGGAGAAGAGGAGGCTGAGGGGAGACCTCATCACTCTCCACATCTCCTGGAAAGGAGGTTGTGGTGAGGTGGGTGCTGGGCTCTTCTCCCAGGTAGCAAGGAGATGGGACGAGAGGAAGTGGCCAGGGGAGGTTTAGAGTGGATATTGGGAAAAATGTCTTTATTGGCAGAGTGGCGAAGCCCTGGCAGAGGCTGCCCGGGGCAGTGGTGGAGTCTCCATCCCTGCAGTGTTCAAAAAACATGCAGACATGGCACTTGGGGACAAGGTTTAGTGGGCGCAGTGGGGTCATATTGATGATTGGACTGGATGAGCTGAGAGGTCTTTTCCAACCTCAGTTATTCCATGAATCTATGATGTTGCCCAAAAGCTATGAGTACTGCAGCCAGCATGAACATCCTGGCTGAGCAAAGTGAATTCACTTCCTCCATGTGGACACGAGTGGCTTGAACTGCAGAAAATACCAGAGTGTGTGTTTGGAGCAGGGAAGATTTAAAAAAAAATCTTTTTAGGCCTTTTTCTGATGCTGAAGGCTGGTTCCTGAGTCTGATGAGCAACTAAGGGCAAAGGGGAGTCGAGGGCGTGGAGGTTGCTGCCAGGATTGGTGCTGCTTGCCTCTGGCACTGCTTCCAAAGGGAGCAAGGGCACCTCTCTCCTGCCCTGCGGGACCAAGCGGCTCTTTGCGAGCTTGAGTGCGGCGCTGGCTGCTGGGGATGCTTGGCACAGCGACTGGGGACCTCTGACTGCAGTTGGTGACACCTGTGGTCAAACCTCTGTGACAAGCCTGGCCTTAGAATAATGGAATCATGCAATGGTTTGGGTTGGAAGGGACCTTAAAACCCATTGAGTTCTAACCCCCTGCCATGGGCAGATACACTTCTCAATGGCTCAGGGGCTCCAAGCCCTATCCATCCTGGCTTTGAACACTTCTAGGGATGGGGCAGCCACCACTGCTCTTGGCAATGTGGGCCAGGGCCTTCCCACCCTCACAGGGAAACATTCTTTCCTCAGATCTCACCTCAATCTCCCCTCTTTCAGCTCAAAACTGTTCCCCCCTCATCCTGTCCCAGCACTCCCTGATCAAGAGCCCTTCCCCGACTTTCCTGTAGCCCCTTTCCGTACTGGAGGCTGCTCTGAGGTCTCCCCTCAGTCTTTTCTTCTCCAGGCTGAACCACCCCGGCTCTCTCAGCCTGCCCTCGTACAGGAGCCCTCTTGGGAAAAGCGAGGTGACCTCGAGCTCTGTTAGACCCTCTCTCTCTATGTATACACGCACATATATATTTTATGCCCAATATATGGAGTAAAGGAGCCGGAGAAGCACTTGCAGGGCTGCCATGGGCATGGAGAGGGGTGGAGGGGAATAACTTGCTGAGCTGTCTTTCTGCCATTACCTTTGCCCAGTGGCAGCTGCAGGCAAAGTCCTTCCCACGCTGAGGGGGTAACGCTGCTGCAGCTGTGCACCTGCTCCTGGGGGATCTGTGAGCTCCAGGGGTGCCTCTGTGGGTCACGGAACCCCTCCCCGGGATGGCTCTTGAATACCCTGGAATTCGAAACCGCACCAGCAGCTTGGAAGCTGTTTTTATAGTGCTTGTCAGAGCCTGCGGCCAGGGAGCCGGGAATACCCTGGAATTGTGTTGGGCAATAAAGCATTCAGTGAAAGCACCAAGCTGCTGCAGCTGATGTTGCACCTTGTTCCAAGAGCTTGAAATGAACTTTTCCTTTCAGAACAGAAGCAAATTGCACCTTCGAGAGGCTGCTGCTGTTGGATGGCAGAGGGAGGAGGTTGCTAAGGCGGCACCTCTGCCTCCCTGCTCTCTGGCCCCACTGCTGGCCCCTTGCTTGGAGGGGGCAAAGACAGGCAGCTGGGCAGATCCCTTTCCCATCCCAAGGCCATGGAGCCCATCCCGGGGTGCTTTTCTCTCCTGTTTGCAGGAGGTAATGGCTTTTGGGGCAGGGAAGGGGCTTGAGCTGCTCTCACCAGGAGCAAGGATCATACAAACAGTAGCTCTGCCCCTATTCCTGCTGTGATTTCCTTTAGCCAGCAGCAATCAGAACAGGCCAGTGTTTGGCTTCTGGGTTTGTTTTGGTTGGTTTTTCCCTTTAGGAGCCATTGTTTATCAGTTACGGTGCCAAATTGTTTTAGGTTTTATGTTCCTCCAACGTGACCTGGTTCTAAATTTAATCACCCTGTGCAGTGATGCGATGGGGTGTCTGGGTAAATCCAGGCTGGAAATAGCGTCCTGGAGCACGTGCTGGGCTCTGCGGCCAGAGGAGCTCCTGGGAAGGGGAAAGCTGGTGCTCCTCTGGCAAAGGTCAGGTTTTTGGTCCCCTCCACCCTGCTTCCAGGACGCAAGATCATAGCATCATAGAATCCCTACATTGGAAAAGACCTTTGAGATCATCAAGTCCAACTGTACCTGTCCGCTACTATATCATATCTGCCTGTCTTTTAAACCTCTTCAGAGATGGTGACTCCAGCACCTCCCTGGGTCCCCGTTCCAGTGCCTGAGAACCTTTTCAGTGAAGAATTTTTTCCTGATGTCCAATCTGAAACTGCACTGGCACAACTTGAGGCCATTTCCTCTTGTCCTATCACCTGTCACTTGGGCGAAGACACCAACACCCACCTCTCTACAACCTCCTTCCAGACATTTGTGGACAGTGATGAGGTCTCCCCTCAGCCTCCTCTTCTCCAGGCTAAACAAACCCAGTTCCCTCAGTCACTCCTCATAATCCTTTTTCTCCAGCCCCTTCCCCAGCTCCGTTCCCTTCTCCGGATACGATCCAGCCCCTTTTAATATCATCCTTGTAGTGAGAGGCCCAAAACTGAAACTAGAATTTGAGGTGCAGCCTCACCAGTGTCGACTACAAGGGCAGAATCACTTCCCTGGTCCTGGCTGGCCACAGCATTCCTGATATATGCCAAGATGCTCTTGACCTTCTTGGCCACCTGGGCCACTTGCTGGATAGTCGGCTTTCAACCAGCAAGGTCCTTCCCTGCCAGGCAGCTTTCCAGCCAGCTGCTGCTTCTGCCCCAAACCACTGCTGGAGCCGTGCTGGTGGCATTGGTGACCTGGTTTGAATGTGCTGCGGCTGGTTGGGCAGCGCTGTGCCCATCCTTGCACCGCCAAGGTTGGGTTGGCGGGCTCTCAGCAGGCACTGGACTCTTGCCCCCAGCTGTTGAAGAGACTTTTGGGGCTGAGAGCAGTGTGTGAATCCAGTGGGCTTTGTTTGCTGGCGTCTCGGGTAGGTGCAGGCACACGGTGCCGCCCTGCCTTGCCCTCGTCCTTTGCGTTGTTTAGTGTGGGAAGTGGGCAAGGTGGGAGCATGATGGGAGGATGTGGCTCGGACTTTGCTCTGCCGGGCTCTCCCAGGTGCCTTGATGCCTCTCCACGTAACCAGATTAACTGGAGTTTGGCCTGAGGTGCTCCTGGGTGCAGCAGGCCGTGCTGGATAAGCACCGCAAGGTCACACCAAGTCCATCAAGGGCTTTTTAGGGGATTTTGCTTTGTTTTCTTAACACCTTGAACTGCCTGTTGCAGAGCGGACAGGAGCAGGAGTAGAATCTACCTTGTGAAGGGCGTGGGAGAGCTAGCACAGGAGGATCTACCCAGTGTGGGTGTCAGCATCAGTGAAACCATGAGGAAAAATGGGAGAGGGGCCAGAAAAAGAAAAAAACTCTCAGTGGTTGAGGGCTGGAGAACATGACTTCCACCAGGACTTGAGACTCAAGGCATCCGGGCCGCAGAGAAGAAGAAGAGGTGTGTGGGATTACAGGGAAAAAATGCTTTTCATAAAATATCGTAGGCATTTAGAGGGCAGTGTTGTGTCCCAGTGAGAAGGAAAAAAGACCTTAGAGCTGTCTTCCTGTATGGAAAGGGGCTACAGGAAAGCTGGGGAGGGGCTCTTGATCAGGGAGTGCAGGTATAGGATGAGGGGGAGCAATTTTGAGCTGAAAGAGGTGAGATTGAGGTGAGATTTTAGGAAGAAATGTTTCCTGTGGGAAGGCCCTGGCCCAGGTTGCCCAGAGCAGTGGTGGCTGCCCCATCCCTGGAGGTGTTCCAGGCCAGGTTGGATGGGTCTTGGAGCCCCTGATCCAGTGGGAGGTGTCCCTGCCCATGGCAGAGGGTGGAACTGGATGAGTTTTAAGGTCCCTTCGGGCCCAAACCATTCCATTTATTCCATGACAAAAGCCTGAAGACTTGGCTGAGGCTCCTTGCTCCAAGCAGTGGTTTTGCACTTGGGTTAGGGTTGTCACCTGTGTCCTGTCCTGAGCGCTGCTGTCAAGGGTGGGAGCCTCTGAGGACAGCCTCGTGCCACAAGAAACAATCAGATGGATGGCAAGTCGGATAATGAAATAATTGGAATAATGGGAGAGCTTTAGTGCTTTCCTGTATGGGGCCTTTGGCAGCGGCTGTACGGGGCTGCGGGGCAGTAGAGAGGCAGCTCCACTCCTGAGGGATTTCATTCCCTGCAGTGGCTGTAGAGCAGTTAGGAAGGGTTTGGGTAATGACCCCGTCACCTCTTTTTTTTTCCCTTTCCCTAGTCATGGGACATCTTCTTTCGCAACGCCAATGCTGGAGCTGCTCCAGGCACCGCTTACCAAAGCCCCCCTCCGCTGAGCACCAGCCTCTCCACGCTGTCGCAAGCCCAGTTCCTGGTCCAAGCACAGCCCAACGTGGATAAACTGGTGGAGGACCATCTTGCAGTGCAATCTCTTATCAGGGCATATCAGGTAAGGGCTCTATGCTGAGGAAAAGCGCGTGAGGGGCATGTGGCAGCTGCGGTGGCTGGGGTTGGCGTGGTTGATACACGTGTGGAGAGCATGAGGCACACATGCTGGGCTGCCTGTTTTTTGACAGGAGCTCATGATCTGTTGGGGCAGAAGCTCAGGTGATGCTTTGCTGGACAATGGGAAGATTAAAGCTGTTGTCACCCAAACAGAGCAATTACGGTAGCAGGAAGGGGGTGATCAGGGTGGCTGGCTTCTAAAATTATGCTACTGCCACGCTCAGCAGTGGGGTAGGACACCCATCCTGCTTCCCCCATGTTGCCAAGGAAACTTCTGAGATCTGAAAACGAAAGTTCAGGAAACATTTCCTTGCGATTTGTGACCTGGAGGAGGATGGTGGTGCTGCTGCGCTGCAGCTTGGAGTGATGCTGCCAAAATCAAACAAGTTTCAAGTGGAAAGAGAGCCTCCTCCAGCCAGGGGCTGGCCAGCCAGTTTGAACTCCAGGGAACACGTAAATACATTTCTACATCTGTGTCATCCTTTCACCTTCTGGTTTGTCAAGTTTGGGGGCTCTAATCGGGGCTGCAGTGAGAAGTTCACAAACCCGGTGGCTGTGAAGGTGTGACCATGGTCTCCTCGCCTCTCCCTGCAAAGAATCATGTTCCTGCTCGGGTACGGGGAAAATCCAATGTACAAGGCCACGGGATAAGGCAAGAAATGCATAACTGGGTGAGTCCAAAGATCTGCCCAACCTCAGCCCTGCTCTGCTTGGAGAAAGTGCCTCTGCCTACCTCTGCAGCCATGATGCTGACGTAAGTGCTGGGGCACTGCCCTGCTTTTCTGTGAGGAGGCGAAGCTGAGACGCATTTATGGGACCTCCCTCTTCTCCTGTGGCTGGTTTCATGGGAAGTGACCGCCCCGTCAGCTCTCCAGCTCACGTGGATCCTGATGAGCCATTTCCAAACGCTGCAGCTCTCGATGATGGAACAAGCGGGTGATGCGAGGTTCAAACAAGCGGTGACTGATGGGATTAGAGGCAGCAGCTCCAAGTCAGCAATTTGAACACAAAACCTGTAACATCTTCTGTATTCCCGTCACCTCCTCAGGCTATGAACAGTAGCGCTGAGAGGTGATTGCTTTTGGTTGGGTGTTTCTAAGCTGTCCGCCTCGAGAAATCCACCTCCCTACAGCCAGGCTGTAGCCACAGTGAGGTGTCCGGTTGAGGGGTTCAGCACAGGGTATGGAGGGACAGAAGAGCAGGAAGGCAGGAGGGAGTCCTGCTTTTGGTGAGCAACCTACATAAAACACCAGGCAATTAACTTCTTAACTGGATCAGCTGGATTGTCCCAGTAATTATAGTTGAGCAGTGACTCTACTTTACTGTGATGTCAGTGATGGCTTCTTCTTTGTAGCGGTGGTTGCATCTCCATGTTATCAGTTCTTTTTAAACCACAGATTTACAGAATGGTTTGGGCTGGAAGAGACCTCAAAGCCCGTCAAGTTCCACCCCCTGCCATGGGCAACCTCCCCACCCTCACAGGGAAACATTTCTTCCTGAGATCTCATCTCTGTCTACCCTCTTGCAGCTGAAAGCCATTCTCCCTCATCCTGTCCCTGCACTCCCTGATCAAGAGACCCTCCCAAGCTTTCCTGGAGGCCCTTTCCATACTGGAAGCTGCTCTAAGGTCTCCCTAGACCCTTCTCTTCTCCAGGCTGAACAATCCTAGCTCTCTCAGTCTGTCCTTGTACAAGAGGGGCTCCAGCACTTGGATCCTCTCCGTGGCCGCCTCTGGACTTGCTCCAACAGATCCATGTTCTTCTTGTGCTGAGGACTCCAGAACTGGACACAGGGCTCCAGGTGGGGTCTCACCAGAGCAAAGCAGAGGGGCAGAATCCCCTCCATGGCCCTGCTGTCCACGCTTCTAATGCAGCCCAGGACACAACTGGCTTTCTGGGCTGTGAGCCCATGAAAGTTTGCTGGCTCATGTTGAGTTTTTCATTCCCCAGCACCCCAAGTTCTCCTCCTCAGGGCTGCTCCCAATCCATTCTCTGCCCTGTCTGGATTTGTGCTTGGGATTGCCCTGACCCAGGAGCAGGACCTTGTCCTTGGCTTTGTTGAGCTCCATGAGGTTCTCACAGCCCCACCTCTCCAACCTGTCCAGTCCCTCTGGATCCATCCCTTCCCTCCAGCGTATCGACTGCACCACACAGCTTGGTGGTGTTGAGAAACTTGCTGAGAGTGCCCTCAATCCCATTGTCCATGCCTGCAACAACCAATACCAACCCCTGTGGAATGCCAGTCATCACCAGTTTCCACTTGGACATAGAGCTGCTGACCAGAACTATTGGAGGGTGACCGTCCCTTATCCACCTAGTGGTCCATCCATCAAATCCATCTCTTTCCAATTTAGAGACAAGAATGTAGTGCGGGACAAGTGTTGGATGTTTTGCACAAGTCCAGGCCGATGATGTCAGTTACTCTTCCTTTATGCATCGATGCTGTAGGCTCATCGTAGGATGCTAAAGAGTGGGCTAGCCCTTGCCCTTTGTTGCAAGATGGACAAGCAAACAGTTCCCAGAGAAAGTTGGTGCAGAAGAGATTTCCTTGTGGCCACCAGCACTTGGGCACGTTGTCACCTTGCTCTGCAGAGAGCACAAGGGAAGCGTCAGAGAATATTCTGAGTTGGAAGAGACCCACAAGGATCAAATCCAGCTCCTGTCCCTGCACAGGACAACCCCAACATTCACACAGCGTGTCTGAGGGCATTTGACAAATGCTTCTTGGATGTTGTCAGGCTGGTATCCGTGACTGCTTCCCTGGGCAGCTGTTCCAGTGCTCCACTACCCTCTGGGGGAAGAACCTTTTCCTAATGTCTAACCTAACCCTCCTGTGGCACATTTTCCTGCCATGCCCTTGAGTCTTATCATTGTTCACCAGACAGAAGAGCTCAGTGCCTGCTCCTCCTCCTTCCTATGAGAGAAAGCTGCAGTGCCATGAGGTCTTCCCTCAGTCTCCTCTAGGCTGAACAAACCCAATGACTTCAGCTGTTCTTCACGCAGCTTACCCTCCAAACCCTTCCCCAGCTCTGTGCCCTCCTCTGGATACTCAGTACTCTCTTAGCATTTTGCCTTAATGTCGATGGCCGATTTCAGGCTCTTTGGCTGGTAAAACCACAAATCCTGTCCTAAAATCCCTTGGGATATTTTAACATGAACGCCTTTCTGGTAAATAAGGTAGATCAGTGTGTCTGGTTTGCACAGAAGGTTTGGTGGCCCGTTCGTACACGAGTGGTTTTTGTAACTGGTGTCAGATTTAGTGGCCGGGAATTCTGTCTTTGCACCCATAATGTGGCAGTGGTGTTTCCTGCCCTACTCCCCACGTTGCTGAGTGGGAAACTTTGAGAGCAGGAGCTGCTGAGAAAGCAGCCTAGAGCTCGGGAGGGGCTCTTGATCGTGGAGTGCAGGGATAGGATGAGGGGGATGGTTTGATGCTGCAAGAGAGGTGATTGAGATGAGGTTTTAGGAATAAATGTTTCCTTGTGAGGGTGGGGAGGCCCTGGCCCAGGTTGCCCAGAGAAGTGGTGGCTGCCCCATCCCTGGAAGTGTTCAAGGCCAGGTTGGATGGGGCTTGGAGCATCTTGATCCTTTGGGAGGTGTGCTTGCCCATGGCAGGGAGGTGGAACTGGATGGGCTTTAAGGTCCCTTCCAACCCAAACCATTTCTGTGAAGCTATGAAAATCTGCTGTGGTCTTGTTTTGGAGTGGGGAAGAAATCTGCCTGGCTTTGCATGTACGTGGAGACTAACAAGCAGCATGGCTCCTGAGGGGAAGAAGACCTTGCTCATGGATTTGAGGATTTGCTGCATACCTGCCAACTGTGGACCTGACCTCAAAGCCACTGGGCATCCCCAGCTCAAAGGTGTTTGCTGGACCAAGTGGTCTTCTGGTCCTGGTGGGAACATCCTGGCCTGGAAAGCAGCGTGGGCTGCTTGTGTCCTGCTGGGATGGCCCCTGTCCTTTGTTGCAAGATGGACAAGCAAATATTTCCCAGACGAAGCTGGCACAGAAGGAATTTATTTGTGGCCACCGGTGCTCAGACACGTTGTTGTCTTTCTTGTGCCATGCCAGCTGGAGAGTGCTGGCTGCTGCGATTGGTTGAGTTTGCCCAGTGAGATATGGTGGGGTCTATCTGTATACACCTCCTGTGAAGGTGAGAAGGAAACCTCCTCATTGCCTCTTGTTATTCCTTGTTGCTCCCAATGCAGATCCAAACCCAGATGACTCCTGGCCTGGCCACTGGGAGCTGGCATGACACTCTTGGTGCCAAAGCTCTTTGGTATTTTCTGCCCAGAAGAGTGCTCTGAGTCCTCCCATAGCTCCTCTCCACAAGGACACTGTGAGCTGCTGACCTGTGACAGCACAGAAGCATGAATATTTCTGGAGCTCCTGCTGCTGGTGGCAGTGCTTGTTTTCTCTGCTATGTTGGCAGAAGAGGACCTGGATCTGCCAAAATCTGCAAAATTGCCTCTTCATTTGCTGTAATGCTTAGCAGGAAACCACAGGTGTGGAGTTACTGCATCCGTGGAGAGGAGGAACTCGGGTTTTACACCAGGCAAGCAGTGGGAGACCCACTGAGGTCAATTGTGGAAGGAGATGGCCTTCCCGCTGCTGCCCCACAAAGCCAGGCAGTGCAGAGCTGGTGGCACCCACACTTAGGTGCTGTCACTGGAAGCAAGCCCAGCTTCTTCAGGCAGCCCGAAGCTGAGGTGGCTCTGCAGAAAACCTGAAGAGGGAACCCGTGCATGGCTTGGTTGGATTGTTTTTAAGGCATGTCTCTGCAATTAATGTGTCTTAATGACTAATCTGTGTTGTTGCTTCCAGGTCAGGGGTCACCACATTGCAAAGCTCGATCCTCTCGGCATTAGTTGTGTAAATTTTGATGATGCACCAGTAACTGTTTCTCCAAACGTCGGTGAGAATTACTCTGCAAATTAATTCTAATGTAATTTAACTTTTTTACCCCTCCCCTCTTTTGTTTTTCTCCCTTTCCCCTCTCCCTGTTGGTTCTCCTTTCTATTCCCGGCCCATTTCATAGATTCGAGGGCACCATGTAGCACAACTCGACCCACTGGGCATCTTGGATGCAGATCTGGACTCCTCCCTTCCAGCCGATCTTATCACATCCACAGACAAACTGGGTGAGGGCTTTGAGAGCAGTCAGTGCTGCATCGCTTGAGCTCCTCTTTCACAGCTTCGTAGGTAGATGCTTCACCAGGAAGGGGGAAAAGTCTTAAGTTTCCTCAGTAATGATCACTTTGAATTTGTAGCCGCCTTGGAGCAGCTCTGCCCCCCTCTGGCTGTCACGGCCACTGGGTTTGGAGCCAAAACCCTCTTGCTCGGCTCATGTTTCTCCTCCAATTAATTACGTCCTTGAACTTACTCATCCAGGGGTGGAAGCAATTGCATCTTCTGGAAATGCAAAGCAGAGAGGATTTGTGCTGGGGAGAGCTGAAGGTCTGGTCCCTCAGCTCCTCTTGCTGCTTCTGGGGGCCCTGGGAGCTGCGGGAAATGGCATGGCTGTTTCTCCACAGGACTGGGAAGCGCCTCTTGGTGCGCCTCTGTGGCGATGTCCTGCCTTCCGTTGCTCCCAGCTTGCTGCAGCATCCATAAATCCCTGAATTGCCCCCTTTTTCCAAGACTGAGCTATGAGTCCCTGTCAGTGATCATAACAAGGAAGCTTTGGGATGCATTCCCATCCGAGTAGCGAGGTGGAAATCGATGCCTTGGAGCGAGAGCTGCATGAGTGTTGCACAGAGCGTGTGTGGTGCTAAGGACTGGAAATCCTAATCTGAAAGTGCTTCAGCTCAGCGCCTCGCGATGTGCCTTAGATCTGATCTCTGTAGTTTGCTGCCGTTCTTCTGGCCAGAGCGAGGTTGCGGCGCTGAGCTCTTTCACCTCGCTGGTGCTTTCCGAGGGTCATTCCCCGGCACTAGGAGCGCTCAGCATGCTTCTAACGTAGAGCAGAACAGTGATGATTACTAACCTCGCACAACAGAACAGCCGATCCGAGCGTGCGGTGCATGTCAATGATCTCAATTCCTTGTTCAGCTGCCAGCGCAGGGACACCGGCCCTGGACCTGCTGGACCTTCTACAGGATTCCATGTGCTGGGAGCGATAGGGAAGGATTAGGTTTTGGTTGTCCCAGCTCGCTGCATGATGGGAAAGCTGCATCATACCAACATCTGGACTTCTGATGTGCTTGTCTGGAGGACCAAGCTCTGGCTGTGCCTCAGGAGCCGGCTGGCTCTGGGATGGAGCAAGCCCTGTGCTTGGGAGTTTTTGGTGGGAAGAGGTGGGGAGGTGATGACCTTGAACCCAGGCACAGGAGAGGATGGACGTAGGTGGCATTGTGAGGGGATAAGAGAGACAGTTTTAGGTGACTTTGAAGCCCCTCCCAGTGGCTGGGTAGAGGAAGAGGTGACAGAAGCCTTTTCTAGCGCGGGGATCTTGGCCTCTGCCATGGGTGCTATGGTCCTGAAGCAGAGCAGCAGAGGAGAGCTCTGAAGCCTTGTGCCTGGTGGACGTGGTTCCCTGCCAAGAGGAGAGCAGGGTCTGCAGGAAATCCAGAGCCAGTGGTGGCAGTGATGATCTCCTTCAGGAGAACAGGGATTTGGTGTGGGGAGCAGAGTTACCATGGTGCTCGCCAAGTTATGGACTTAGAGTGGGCTGGGCTGGAAGGGACCTTAAAGCCCATCCAGTTCCTTCCCCTGCCATGGGCAGGGACACCTCCCACTGGATCAAGGTGCTCGAAGCCCCAACCAACCTGGCCTTGAACACCTCCAGGATTGGGGCAGACATAACTTCTCGAGGCAGCCCATTCCAGTGCCTCCATAGCCTCCTGTCCAGTCTAACCCTGCCCTTTTCCAGTGTAAAACTCTTGTCCTGTGTCCTGTCACAGACCCTGATAAAAACTCTATGTGCCTTTCTTACCAGCCCCCTTTTTGTACTGAGAGGCTGCAGCAGGGTCTGCCTGGAGAGGCCACAGCAGGTTCTGCAGAGCTGTTCCAGCCCTCGGATCATCTCCGTGGCCTCCTCTGACCCCACTCCAACAGCTCCTCATCCTTCATGTGCTGAGAACTCCAGAACTGGATGCAAGACTCCAGGTGGGGTCTCACTAGGAGTAGAGCCGAGGGGCAGAATCTCCTCCCTCACCGTGCTTGTCCCACTGCTCTGGAGGCAGCCAGGGAACTCTTGGCTTTCTGTGCTGTGAGTGCACAGTGATGGCTCACTTCCAATTTGACACATCCGCAAGTCCTTCTCCACAGGGCTGCATCCTTCAGTCTGTCCTGGGACTGGGCGTTGTCCCAACCCTTGCCTTGTTGGACTTCATGAGGTTCATACAGGCCCACGTCTCCAGCCTGTTCAGGTCTCTCTGGATCTGTCCCTTCCTGATGGTTCATCAACCACACCACTCAGCTGCGTGTCACCTGCAGCCTGTCCGAGGGTGCTCTCCATCCTGCTGTCTATGCCATCGATGAAGGCGTGAAACCATATCATTCCCAGGCTGGACCCTTGAGGGACACTGCTTCTTACTGGTTTCCCCTTGGACATTGAACTCGTGGGGCAGCTCCAGTGGGGAAGGTTGGTTCAGAGAGCTTTTCTCCTGACTTGGTGTGGTTCTGCTGGAGGAAGTTGTGCTCTGGCAGCATCCATGCTTGGGAGGTGGAAGAGCCGAGGAGCCCTAAGTTCCCTTGGAACCCCTGCTCCAGAGCTATGCTAACGGCATCCTCACAGCTGTACGGGAATCTGGGAAAAGCAGCGTAAGCTCTGCTTTCCCTGCTCCCCAGGGTGGCGGTGAGGAGCCCAGCAGCCCGGCTCACCACGTTGGAGAGCATTTGGGCACAACAAGTCCATAGGCTGGAAGAGGATCTCAGCCCGCAATTCCTATGTCTGAGTCAGGCATTAAGTTTAATTTCTGTTTCTTTCTAGCTTTCATACTGCGACTTCTGCCCTTGTGGTTCTTGGTGTTGATTTAATTCCCAGCAACTCATGAATTTGTAAGGAATACTGAGTCTGGGGAACAAGCAGTGCTCGTATCAGCTGCTGGCGCACATGCTGGGGCTATGTCCTTGGGTAGGACCCTAGACTCGAACGGTTATGTCTGATCAAAGAAGGCTTTGTTATCTTGTTGTGGGCATCATCTGTGACTGAATAGATATTCCCTTAGTGTCCTTATCCTGGAAAACCTCCAGGATGATCTTAAACACAACTTGGGGAGCGTGGCTTGCCCATAGCGCAGTGCTGGTGCAGAGCGTGGGGAGAGCTCTGGGCCTTGGCTGTTGTCTGCTTGGGCAGAGAAAGCCAAGCTCTAACAAGATCCTGCTGGCTTTTTTTTTTTTGCTTTGTAAAGAGTTTCTGAACACTTGAGAGAGCAGTTAATAATAGGAGTGGTTTTCAAACTTGGAAATTATCTTGTCTCATCTTTCTGAGCAGTGAAATCCTTAAAGGTTGGCTCTTGGTGTGCCAGCTCCCCTGCCAACGGCTTCAACCATGGCTGGGCAGGGCCGTGACTCAGAGGAGCTGCGTGGTTAATCTTGGAAAGGGATCTTTCTTATCCGTTGCCTTTTGTTTAGCAACTGGTTTGTGTCTGCTCTGGATTTTGGAGAAAATGTGAAGGAGAATCTTGCCCAGAGTGCTTGGGCTGAGGGAGATGGGAGGCAGAGACAGCAAATTCCTTTTCCTCTTGTCTTTGAGTTTTAAAAAACAAAGTCATCTCCTTCTCATCTTCCGCTGCGGCTGATCTGACGTGGTAAGTGGGGTAAAACAAGGACAAGGCGACTGCAGGGACTTGGTGTGGCCTTGTCCAAGGAAATAATGTCTTGGCAGGCAGAGATCCAGGTGGTGCATGGAGTCAGTGTGTGTCTTGAGCATCCATTTGTCTGTCTGTCTGTCTGATTCTCCGTGGAAGGCAGCTGCTCCTGCCTCTTGCCCAGGGGAGCTGATAGGAATCCCTCCAGCTTGGGAAGAGCCAGGCGAGCCCTGTGGGGAGACGGGCTGGGAGCGCTGCCTCCTCCCCTTGCCCTGGTTTCAGACCTTGCCACCCAAACACCTCACCTGAACCCATGATTGTTGCCTGCTGACCCCAGGGAGAAGCATTTCCAAAGCCTTTACTGTAATCCTAGGGAGTCTGAAGTGCTCGAAGCAGCTAACGCAGCCATGCAGCTATGGTGACACGCATTGCCTGTGTCCTGTGCTCCTTGGAGATGATGGTGCTGTGCGTGCCTGCCTTACTGCTCAGATTCCTCATTACAGGCCTGTGTGTGAATACCCCGATCCTGCTCCTGCCGGTGTGCGGGCAACAGCCGTGCCTCCTTGGGGGAACCCTGGCATCTCCCAGTAGAGATGAGTGGAGCAAAACTCTCTGGGAGCTGACGTTGAGGGAAGGCAGCTCCCGGCTCGGCAGTGGATAATGCTCCTGGCCCTGCAGCAGATAACGCTCCCTGCTCCACAGCAGATAACGTTCCCCTTGACGCAGCGTGCTGGGAAGGCGCCTTTTGACCGTAGCGGCTGCAGGCGTTCTGCCAGGCAGCCTCCCACTCCTGCCTGATCTGTGGATGCGAGAGGGCGTCTCAAACCATGCAGCTCAACTGCTCCCCAGTGTCTGATGCCCCCCTGTCCCATTCCCCTCCCTGCTCCTCCCTCCTCTCACCAGCCTTCCCACCGAGATTTCTTTTCTGCCTAGTGCGTAGTCATCCTCCATCCCAACTCTTTTCTTCTGATGTTTTTGACTGTATTTTAAACTGTATTTTTTGCCTTGTGCTGTCCACGACTCGGTGTCCTGGTTCCAGGGTTTTTACTAACTTTGCCTGCGTCTCTCTATCTTCTCCCTTTCCACCCTTTCCCTGCCCGCCCCAGACCTCGCAGTGTTCAAGGAGCGGCTGAGAGTGTTAACAGTAGGAGGTACGCAATCAATGAGCCTTTAACCCTCTGGAGTGCAGGACTCTCTTTGAATAGGTTATTCTGGGTGGGAACCGAGCCAGCAGAGTGATCCCCTCCTGCCTCACACCGCTCCAGAGTTATGTAATGTTGATTTTTCCTTTATCTCAGTAAAAATCCTTATGTAGGCGCTTGGTGAGTGACGATTTCCCGGTAGAGATCCCCAATTTAGAACCTCGCTGGTCCTTTTTGTGCTGTGTCTTTGCATGCCTGGCTGCTAGAGTACATGTTTTGGTGTGACCATTCATATTATGAGGCTTCAGTCTCCCCAATTTGAGTGTCCCAATAAATCCAAGCTGTCTTCTCCAGCTGGTTTTGCCTCCATGAGACTTTGGCAGCCCATCTCTAGCCTTCCACCTGATCTGATGGAATTGCTGCCTGTAAATACTCAGTGCTGTCAAAAACTCTGGCCAGGCTGCAGCAAAGCAGAAGCAGAGATGCTCAGAGCCCAGACAGCTCCTTGGAAAATCCGATACCCCTGAAGTGAGCTGGAGCCTTCACCCAGCATGGCAGAGCGGCAGAGCGAGCCACAGCCCTGCGCCCTGGAGGTGGAAGCTGCAGCAAATGATTGAGGCTTCCCTGAAACCTCCAGCCAGCAGCATATCCACTACCTCCTTCCAGGACTCCTGGTGGGATGAGAACCGCAGAGGAGAATTGATGACCTGGGGCCAAACCCTCGGCTGTCGGGGTGCTCCCAGGCCCCACTCCACGCTGAGCTCCCAGGGCCTGGCTTAATTCCTTCCCCCAGGACTGGGAGCACCCCAGAGGGTGGTGAGGGCAGAGGAAGGGGTGAAGTGCAGTGGCAGCCAGGGAAAGCTTTGCTCTACGCTGGCTGTGGGTGCTCCCAGCCTCCAGCCAGTGCCGTCCTTGTGGCTGTGCAGGGATGAGCTGTGCCAGCCCTGCCTCCAACCCATCCTCATTCCCGACAAGGGAGCAAGGGGCAGGCTGTTCAGATGAAGCTCAAGGAAAGATGGTTGTAGAGGGGCCAGTTTTTGCCTCCCTTTGCCTGGAGGAAAGCAGGTTATCCTGCCTGGCAGTGCTTAAGGGGTAGCATAGAATCATAGAGTGGTTTGAGTCAGAAGGGACCTTAAAGATCATTCAGTTCCACCCCTGCCGTGTGCAGGGACACCTCCACTGGATCAGGTTGCTCAAGGCCCCATCCAACCTGGCACTGAACACCTCGAAGGAAGGGGCAGCCACCACTGCTCCGGGCAACCTGGGCAAGCGGCTCCCCACCCTCATTGTGAAGAATTTCTTCCTTATGTCCAGTCTAAATCTTCCCCTCTCCAATTTAAAGCCATTCCCCCTTGTCCTATCACTCCATGCCTTTGTGAGAAGTACCTCCCCAACTTTCCTAGGTACTCTTCAGGTACTGGAAGCTGCTCTAAGGTCTCCCTGGAGCCTTCTCCAGGCTGAACAACCCCGATTCTCTCAGCCTGTCCTCGAGGTGCTCCAGCCCTCGGATCATCTTTGTAGCCCTGGGCAGCTCCCATCACCTCCCTAAAAGACGCCCTGACTTGGGCACTGGGCTGGTTTTGGGGAGCTGGGGGAAGCGGTGGTGACTCTTCTGCCCCCGTGGCTCCTGCTATGGGTCAGGAAACCCTTTTGAGCCTGGCTCTGCTGGGAGTATAGGAAGAATGAACAAGGCCCCAGGGGAGGTGTTTGAGGTCTGGGCTCAGCCGCACTCTTGCTTCCAAAGAATTTTGGGACTCCCAACCTCGTCCCAGCTTTGCTTCTGCCTTGCTGCCGTGGTCAAGAGCCACTGTTGCGCCTCCTCCGAGTCTCAGTTTCCCTAAAAACAGCCATGAGGTTCCGTGTGTGCTGCAGCCCCTCTGATGGCGCTGAGCTGTATGGGGCAGCTGCGGGCGCTGGCAGGGCTCTGCTGACACCAGGGCAGCAGCCACCAGTGCTGGGGCTCGTCCACACTTCCAAAACCTGGTGTTTAGATCCAAGCTGTGCTCAGCACCTTCTCCAGGTGCACCCAGTCCCTGCAGTGCCTTGTGCAACCATGAGGTGCCAGCATCCAAAAGGAGGGGGTTTGCTGAGCAGAGCTAAGCTAAACTCTTAATTAAAAGGCTGTTAATTGGGGTAAGGGGGGGATCCAGGCAGCAAACCTGCTGAGGGCCTGGCTGCTGCCCCGCTCCCGGGCTTAGCTATTCAGGAGAGTCCAGTGCAGTGCCCTGATCGGGTTTCTCTCTCGCTCCTCTTTCTTTCCTTCGTTGGGGTTTGTCTGTTTTAACCACTTCCTCCTCCGCCTCGGCTCCTGTTTAATTCCCACCCTGTGGCAACACCTTCATTGTGCTCCGTGATTCCTCAATTCCTCCATTTCTTTTCTCTCCCCTCTGTTCTAATTTGTGGTGCATTTTGTGTTCCTGGGGCTCCAAACTCCCCTCCTCTCACCCTGGGTGTTAATTACCAAATTCCACACATGTATAAATTGGTTTGTATTTCATTTCCTGCATTACCTTTCATCATAACTTTGTTGTTCTGTGCTTATTGTCTTTTTGTTTAATTATGGCTTGATTTTTATCCACACAAACCTCCTTCATGCTTATTTTGGGTTTTATGCTGCTTTTTTTTTGTCCCTCCCTGCCTCTGCCGGACCCTTTGTGGCGGTGTTGTCTCCCCCCACCCCATCCCACTTCCTTTCTTCTCTCTCTTGCTTTCGCTTGTCCCACCCGTGAAAAATCCTGCAGGCTTTTACGGGCTGGATGAATCCGACCTCGACAAGGTCTTCCACTTGCCTACAACCACTTTCATCGGTGGAAATGAATCAGCTCTTCCGCTCCGGGAAATCATCCGTCGGCTGGAGGTGAGGGGCAGCGGGGGCTGTGGGCAGGGGAAGGGCTCCTGGAAGATGCTGAGTGCTGCCCAGTCCTGGCCACACTGTGGCTTTGAAGCTTTTCAGGTTGGGAGCCACTTCTCAGCACTTGCTCCACTTGTAGCAGCTCCCTGGTCATCTCTGATCACCTTCAGCTGCTCTGGAGTGACGCATTTGGTCTTCCCAAGGTGGAGTAAGGAGCCAAGCCGCTAAATTTTGCATTTTTGGAACCCTTTCCTGCTACATTTTCCAGTTTAAAGCAGCAAATAATGCTGGGAGGGCACAGCAGCAGGCTGGAGGGTGGTGATGCCCCACTCCCTGCGCTGCTGGACCGCTGCTGCCCTGCATGGTGGGGTCTTGGTGCTGGAGCAACTCCAGACTGGAGCCAAGTCTTCCAGCTCTTGCAGCTGGTTCTCCTTGCCTGCCAAGTTTCATACCCTGGTCTGGGAGCGCAGCCACCTCCCGCGAAGCTGCAGGCTTGCTCAGATGTTCTCTGCCGAGACAGGGTGACCTTGGGAGAAGCAAAGCTGCGTTGGCATCTTAGATAAGCTGCAAGAACAGGCTCCTGATTTCGGGGAGGGAGGTTGTTTTGCTAATTCTGACCCAAACCATTGTATGATTCCCAACAATTTTAACTACCAAGACATTGACATTTTTTCAATACAAAAAAGGACTTTCTGATGAATTTCCTATCAGCTCTAATGCCACCAGCGCCCAAAGTTATAGTCTGTTAACTGTTGTGTGAAACTCAAGTGTATTCCTGGGTTGCAGATTCCACTTTGTGCCCCAAAAGGCGCCCTGAACTGCCCCTGTAGTGGTGTTATTTTCATTTAGGACTGAGCCCAGCTGTGCTAAAGGTTTTCCTGATGATAGTAAGTGTTTGCAGTGGACATTGATTACTAACATCATGACTTCATTTCCAACTGAAAATGCTCTTGGGCGATGTTACTTTAACGTAATCTTCCCTGCAATAGTTTTCCCAACATTGGACACTTAAGATTCATTTGACAGGATGCTGGGCCATCTTGTCTAGACCGTATTTTTGCCAAGGAGGGTTGGACCAGATGATCCTTGAAGTCCCTTCTGACTTGGTTTTCTATGATTCCGTGAGTCTCTCCCCGCTGTACAAAGCAGGGTGGACCTGGTCACAGCTGATGCCACTGAGAGGGATTATCACTTCTGGGGTGGATGTGAGGGCTCGAGGGTCTGATCCTGGGCCCCTGGAGGAAAGGGAACGAAACATTGGTGCTGGGCCATGTGCAGGGTCTGAGCTTCTCTGCAGCATCCCAAGTCATGCCCTGCTTTCCTGGGAACACAGCTCAAAGCAGGCTCCCAAAATGGGGCTGGCATGGTGCTGTCTGCCAGGTGCTGCTCATGGGTCCCCCTGGGTTCCATCGCACTTGCCCGTGTGCAGGACGTTTCGTGTCTGCCGCCACAGGAGGGTTTTGTGTTGAAGAGAGGACTGAGAGAGTCCTGGCCCTGGATGCTGCTCGTGCCTGTCTTTTGCGGGGGTGAGGAGGTGCTGAAGCCTTGGCTGTTGTCTCACAGCCCTTCTTCTCCTGCCGGGGCAGATGGCGTACTGCCAGCACATTGGTGTGGAGTTCATGTTCATCAATGACCTGGAGCAGTGCCAGTGGATTCGGCAGAAGTTTGAGACCCCGGGTATCATGCAGTTCACCAACGAAGAGAAACGCACGCTGCTGGCCAGGCTCGTCCGCTCCACCAGGTACTCTAGGGGGTTTTCACCTTCTCCTGAGCTGCCCTTGCTGTCCAGGGTGGGTTGGTCCCAACCAAAGCAACGTAGTCACTGCTTGAGTCACATCTTGACGTCTTCTGTCATGGTCGGCTTAATCAGCAGGGTGACACCAGGGAGCTGGCAGGCCCTGGTGCTGGCAAAGAGCCCAAACCAATGGATGATTCTGAAAGAAAAGGTCTGAAAATCAGATTGAGGTGCAGCACAGTCCGGGCTGACCTCTCGAGCTGCTGCATGACACCTGCTTAAGCACCGCTTCATGCTATGGCTCCCTCGGTGCGGTCCCCATCCTTTAGTTTCTGTTTAGCCTGGAGAAGAGGAGGCTGAGGGGAGACCTTATTACTCTCTACAACTACCTGAAAGGAGGTTGTGGAGGGGAGGGAGCTGGGCTCTTCTCCCAGGTGACAGAGGACAGGACAAGGGGGAATGGCTTGAAGCTCCGTCAGGGGAGGTTCAGGCTGGATATCAGAAAAAAATTCTTCACGGAAAGAGTCATCGGGCGCTGGAACAGGCTGCCCAGGGAGGTGGTCGAGTCGCCTTCCCTGGAGGTGTTTAAGGAACGGGTGGATGAAGTGCTTAGGGACATGGTTTAGGGAGTGTTAGGAATGGTTGGACTCGATGATCCAGTGGGTCCTTTCCAACCTGGTGATTCTATGATTCTATGACCTTGGCTATAGCTCTGGCACCAATCCCTCTCTCTCTTTCCCTTCCAGATTTGAGGAGTTCCTCCATCGGAAATGGTCTTCAGAGAAGCGTTTTGGTCTGGAGGGCTGTGAAGTGTTGATCCCCGCCTTAAAGACCATTATCGACAAGTCGAGTGAGAAGGGAGTGGATTATGTTATCATGGGAATGCCCCACAGGTAACGCTGCCCCTTCCCACGCAGTGCTTGGGGCGTGGAGGTGGGGATGCTGCCAGGCTTTGGGACTGGAGGGCACACTGGTTTCTGCCTTTGCGTAACTAGTCTTGGCTGGTGGTGAACCTCAGCTGGAGAGCTCAGACCTTGGCTGCTCGCTGCTCATTGTGGTGTCTTCTGCTTCAGCTCGTTTGTAAGTTTGTCTGGAGATGGATGTTGGCTGGAGCAGCAGAGCTGGAATCCTAGAATGGTTCGGGTTGGAAGGGACCTCAAAACCCATTGAGTTCCACCCCCCTTCCATGGGCAGGGACGCCTCCCACTTGGACGCTCCAAGCCCCATCCAACCTGGCCTGGAACACCTCCAGGGATGGGGCAGCCACCACTGCTCTGGGCAACCTGGGCCAGGGCCTCCCCGCCCTCACAGGGAAACTTTTCTTCCTAAGATCTCATCTCAGTCTCCCCTCTTTCAGATGAAAACTGTTCCCCCTCGTCCTGTCCCTGCACTCCCTGATCAAGAGCCCCTCCCAAAGCAGGGTCTAGCCTCCTGCTCTGGGATAGCTGTTGGGATGCGGCAGTGGGCAGTCAGTCCTGTGCTGAGGGGTCTGCACTTTCCTTCCCGGGACCTCTCTCCCCCGGGGACCCTCTGCCCATTGCAGGAGGCGTGGGGTGGTCTCCCTGCCTCTGTGTGATGCAGGGATGGCAGGTCACTCTTTGCACTCGGTGACGGTCTAGCGCTGCTGGTTGCCAGCAACAGTCTGGCTTTTGCAGGGGACGTCTGAATGTTCTTGCCAACGTGATCAGAAAAGAGCTGGAGCAGATCTTCTG
The DNA here is from genome assembly GCF_017976375.1 of Cuculus canorus. Classification (NCBI taxonomy): domain Eukaryota; kingdom Metazoa; phylum Chordata; class Aves; order Cuculiformes; family Cuculidae; genus Cuculus; species Cuculus canorus. The sequence continues at coordinate 5,164,947 of NC_071426.1, read as the reverse complement.
CCAGTTCGACTCCAAGCTGGAGGCTGCTGATGAGGTGAGTGTCCTCCAAGTAGCAGGTTGCTGTCGCCTGTCCTCACACCATCCCCAAAGGCTGTAGCCATGCAGTGTGATCTAGATTGTGCCACTGCTTGTGGGGTCATGTGCTGGTATTGGCATCGCAAGGATTTCAAGATTGCACGCACGCTGGTGTGACTGCAGCCTTCGTGTCAGTGCCAGTGCCGGCTTGTCCTTGCCTTCCCTGGCCGCTGCCGGCATCTCCAGCATAGGCTGGGCGATCAGCAGCTGCTGGTGGCCATCATGCAGCCTTGGGGTGAATGAGAAGGTGAGTGGAAGGTGGCCAGGAGCAGAGGTTGCTTCGTACCCTCGCAGCAGCCCCTGGTTCCCAGATGGGACCCTAACACAGCTCCAAAGCCCCATGGCTCAAACCGCTTCTGCCACAGGCTCTGTCACTGCGATCCACTCACGCTTCAAAGCTTTCAGCATCCTAAGATGGTTTGGCTTTCAGAAAACTGGGCTGGACTGGTGTTGTCCCACCATGCCCTTCAGGTGGGGTTTTGAGGTGCAAAAGCAGCAGCCTGAGGCACTGAGGTGCAGTCCAGGCAGGGTGTGGGTGAGTGTTATCCCAGCTCTGTTTTCCAGTGTCTCCCCCAAGCCCACCACACTTGCTTCTTCCCCTGTACCTGGACGGGTCTGGTGCACGCCTGAGGGTGTTGGTGGTTAGGCACCTGGACCAGGGTGCTTTTGCTTTGCGCCATGCCAGGTCACATCCTGCAGTGAGTGCCTGCTGCTTTCTGCCAGTGCCTCCCAAAAATGCCCTCTTCTTCCAGCCCCGAGGGTCAGCGTTGCCCTGCCTTGGGTCTCCTTCTATGCCCCAAAAGCTGCTGATATTCCTGGCATTGATACCTCTCTACCCTTTGTCAGGGCTCTGGCGATGTGAAGTACCACCTGGGGATGTACCACCGGCGGATTAACCGTGTCACCGACAGGAACATCACCCTTTCCCTGGTGGCAAATCCTTCTCACTTGGAGGCAGCTGATCCTGTTGTTCAAGGCAAAACTAAAGCGGAGCAATTTTACTCTGGGGACACCGAGGGGAAGAAGGTGAGTGTTGCTGTGATGCTTTGCTCTGAAGTGGCCCAGGCTGGATGATGTTTGGATGCAGGCGGCTGATGGGAGAGCAAAGAAGCCTGGCTGCTTTTTGTTGGCTGTGCTGCTCCTCTGCCATCACCCTGCTGTTACCTGGCTTTGCTCCCCCATCCTTCCTTGCTGTCTTTGGGGATAAAGACAGCCCCTTTTGGGCAAGGGGCTCACCCTGGGCTCCCATTGCCGTGTCTTCCATCTCTGAATGAGTGGCTCAACTAGGCTGCAGGGAAAAAACCCTGGCTGGAAAGCAGGGAAATGGGGGGTGGGGGGTGCTCCAGAAAGCCAACCTGAGCATCACAGCATGGGGGGCTCAGCAGTAGGAGCTGCAAGCTGAAGGATCTCAGGGTGGCCAGGGATGACCACTCCTGGGGCTCGGAAGGCTGGACCAGCGGCAAGAGAGGACTTTGTGCACCCAGTGGGTGAGCAGGTGGCGAGTGGGCTGCAGGGGGGGTTTATTTGCAGTCTGACTCACAGACCTGTCTCCAACACCAAGTGAAAGGGTGAGATTCAAAATGCTCCTCTTAAACTGCAGGGGCAGGATATAAATAGACAAACTCTGTCCTCGTCTGACAGGCAGCATCCTCAGCCGTCCCCAACTGACGGCAGAATAGCAGCATTGCAGGTGGCGTGAGCTCTTGGGCGGGCTTCTGCCCTGTTTCCCAAGGTGAAAGTTTGAGGGAAAGGGGTGTTTTTGTTCATCTTTCCCTAGTTAGAAAAAGGCTTCGCTTTGAGATGTGTGTGTTTGGGCATGGGACTTACCCCCAGCCTTATCCCGCTCCCTGATTGAGGTGCCCGAGTGCGCTGCTCTTGCTTGAGGGGGAGCTGGTGGCCATGGCCTTCTGGAAGCGTCTCCACTCCAATCCCCTGAGCCAGCATTAGATGCATTGATGAGCTGCTCTGTGTCCTTTTTGGGACACCGAAGGCTCGTGGGGATGACACCTGAGCCCTTTCTTGGTGGCTGCCCCAGCGTGCCATCCCCTGCTGACCCCGGTGGCTTCCTGTCTCCCAGGTGATGTCCATCCTCCTGCACGGAGATGCCGCTTTCGCTGGGCAGGGCATCGTGTATGAGACGTTCCACCTGAGCGACCTGCCCTCCTACACCACTCACGGAACCGTCCATGTCGTCGTGAACAACCAGGTGAGGCGCAGGTGCCCCTGTGCCCTTGGGGTCCCTCGCAGAGCACCCTCTGCCCGTGCAGCTCTGCGTGGGAGCTGGGAGCGTGCAGGAACTGTTTCTCAGCCAATGTTCCCAGCAGGAGCCGTAATCCTGGGATCAGCTGGGGGTACTTTGTGCCCAGCTGCTCAACAGTGACAGCTTTTGAGTCCAACGTGGTGCAGAGGTGGCACAACCTAATGCTGGGTGTGCGAGATCACGCAGGGCAGCTCTGTTTTGACTTTATGTCAGCCAGAGCTGTTTCACTGGGACCAGCCCATCTCTGCAGGTGTGCCGGGATGCTGGCCCAGGTGCAGGGCCCAGGATGGGCTGTGATGCCCAGGGCTACGAGAGGGGCAGGTTGGGCTCCGACTGAGCAGCATAGTCATGGGGAAGATGAGCTGCCCTCAAAAGCGGAGTGTGTGCTCATCTGGTGCTTTCCTGAGCCAGTGAAACACAGCTGCCTTGGAGAGCCCTGTTCCAAATCCTTTCCACCTTTCCTGTTTCCTCTCACTCGCTACAGATCGGCTTCACCACAGACCCCCGGATGGCCCGCTCCTCCCCATACCCGACCGATGTTGCTCGTGTGGTGAATGCACCCATTTTCCACGTCAACGCGGATGACCCAGAGGCCGTTGTTTACGTGTGCAATGTAGCAGCAGAGTGGCGAAGCACCTTCCATAAGGACGTGGTGGTGGATTTGGTAAGAAACATGGCCTAAGCCTTTATCCTAAAGCTGTGGCTCTGCTGTGGATGCTCACCACTGCCTCTTGGGGTGTATTTTCTGAAAGCCAAGGTTCTCTTCAGGGTTTGTCTGACTCTTTTGGTGTGACAGGAGGGAGGAGGTGCTATAAAGTGAGGCAACGAGGCTGTAATAGCACTTGGAGGGGCAGCACTGTCTCTGTACGGAGCCTGCTCTCGCCTCTGGGTCTTGGGAGGACGCACTCAGGCCCCTTCTGGGCTGTTCTGGACCTTACCTAGCACAGAGCCCCAGGTGCCTCCAACTGCTTTGAGAGCCGTGAGTTGCAAGCAGCTGCTTTCAAAGGCGTTTTCCTTTCCTGGCAGGTTTGTTACAGGCGCAACGGTCACAACGAGATGGACGAACCCATGTTCACGCAACCTCTGATGTACAAACAGATCCGGAAACAGAAGCCGGTGCTGCAGAAATATGCAGAGCTGCTGATTTCCCAGGGGGTGGTAAATCAGCCGGAGTACGAGGTACTGTCCCGTGGGGTCTGGGAAGAAAACTACAGGCTCCATATCCAGGGAAATCCACTTGTTTGGTTCAGACCTAGGTGTGAACGATGTGACGGGACACGTTTCTCCTTGTGCGTGTCACCTGAAGGTGGCAGAGCTGTGTGAGGGCTGGGCAAGCGCTGCAGCCCTGGCAGCAGTGGGGTTAGGAGCCAAGGCTCGTCCTTGGGTTGTGCCAGCTCCAAACAGTGCAGGAACACTGAGTTCAAGGATTGCCCCGTGATCAGTGCGGCACAGGCCATGCAGAGCTGGGCCACTGCGGCACAGCTGGGACCCACGGGAGTCGCCATTCCTGGAGGGGTTTAAAAGATGGGCGGATGAAATGTTTAGGGATATGATTTAGTAGCAGACAGCCTGACACCCTTATTTGGAGACACCTCATTAATGTTTTTCCGCCTCCTGATTCTGCCTTTCAGGAGGAAATTGCCAAGTATGACAAGATCTGCGAGGAGGCCCATGCGAGGTCCAAGGATGAAAAGATCTTGCACATCAAGCACTGGCTGGACTCACCCTGGCCAGGTAAATTGCTTGCAATGTTTTGGAGAACCTCAGCAAAGAGCCTGGCTTCTTGAGAGCTGTGACAGCTCATGTCTAGTAAAATCACCCTTGTGGGGTGGTGCTCCCCACTCCTGGCATCCCTGCCCTTGCTTGAGAGTGTCCATAACCTGAGCTCTTCACTCGGAGCTGTGCCAGGGAGGGTTAGGTTGGACGTTAGGAAAAGGCTCTTCACACAGAGGATTGTGGAGCACTGGAACAGCTCCCAGGGAAGCAGTCATGCCCCAAGCCTGACAGTATTCCAGAAGCATTTGGCCAACACGCTCAGCCCCACAGTGTGAATGCTGGGGTTGTCCTGTGCTAGACTCCATGTTCCTTGTGGGTCCCTTCCAACTCAGGACATTCTATGACTGCCCCTCCTCCTGCAGGTTTCTTCACCCTGGATGGTCAGCCCCGCAGCATGACCTGCCCTTCCACCGGCCTGAACGAAGAGGACTTGACACACATCGGGCAAGTGGCCAGCTCGGTGCCGGTGGAGGATTTCACTATCCACGGAGGTAGGAATCTGCAGAAGCTACACCAGACTGGGTGTTTGATCCGGGGAGGATAAGGCTAGAACATGGCCTGGAAGGAAGGGATGTGTTAGAGAGTGTTTTGATCTGTGTGGCCAGCAGGGCGAGGGAGGGGATTCTGCCCCTCTGCTCCCTTCTCCTGAGACCCTGCCTGGCGTCCTGTGTCCAGCTCTGGGGTCCTCAGCACAGGAAGGACGTGGAGCTGTTGTAGCGGGGCCAGAGGCGGCCACGGAGATGATCTGAGGGCTGGAGCAGCTCTGCTGTGTGAAAGGCCTGAGAGAGCTGGGGGTGTTCAGCCTGGAGAAGAGCAGGCTCCAGGCGGACCCTGCTGCAGCTTCTCGGCACAATAAGGGGTCTGGTAAGAAAGGCACAGAGAGTTTTTACCAGGGTCTGTTACAGGACACAAGGCAAGAGTTACACTGGAAGAGGTCAGGGTTAGATTGGACAGGAGGTTAGGAAGGCCCTGGCCCAGGTTGCCCAGAGAAGCTGTGAGTGCCCCAACCCTGGAGGTGTTCAAGGCCAGGTTGGATGGGGCTTGGAGCCCCTGAGCCAGTGGGAGGTGTCCCTGCCCGTGCACTGGGTGACCCATGAAGGTCACTTCTAACCCAAACCATCCAGTGAGTCTGAGAATCAGTTCATGAGGGAGCTGTGATTGAGGGAAGTGAACTGAGGGGAAGTGAGCTGAAGCACAGCACTTCTTCAGAGCTGCTCCTTCCCTGCAGTCCCGATTCCTTACTCCTGGCTTGTCCCTCTGGCAGAAGTGGATCCATTCCTCTGCCTCTGGGCATCTGCAGTCTGTCAGCCTGTGGACAGGCTGTGGGACAAACATGGTGTCACTGGAGCTCCCTCCCTCCATCCTGGCAGGTTTGAGCCGGATTCTGAAAACCCGTGGGGAGATGGTGAAGAACCGGACGGTGGACTGGGCTCTGGCAGAGTACATGGCGTTTGGCTCCCTGCTCAAAGAGGGCATCCACATCCGCCTGAGTGGCCAGGATGTTGAGAGGGGGACATTCAGGTGAAGCTGTGCTTTTGGTGGCCATGAAGGCGATTTGCCTTTCCAGAAGGGATCCAAAGGGTGATGATGGAGTAACACTTTCCACTCTTCCAGCCATCGCCACCATGTTCTGCATGATCAGAACGTGGACAAGAGGACCTGTATCCCCATGAACCACCTCTGGCCGAACCAGGCTCCTTACACCGTCTGCAACAGCTCACTGTCGGAGTACGGCGTCCTGGGTGAGTGAGGGGGTCTGCGCCCTCTGCCTGGGGCCAGGCAGGCTGCTCTGGGAGGGTAACGCTGTCTCATTTCTCTCATCCCTCAGGATTTGAGCTGGGCTTCGCCATGGCCAGCCCCAATGCCCTGGTGCTTTGGGAAGCCCAGTTCGGGGACTTCCACAACACCGCTCAGTGCATCATTGACCAGTTCATCTGTCCTGGGCAGGCCAAGTGGGTCAGACAGAATGGCATTGTCCTGCTGCTTCCCCACGGCATGGAGGGAATGGTAAGGAATCTCCTGGCTCACCAGCGCCCAGGGGTGTCCGATGCCTGTCCTGGGCCAGCGGCAGAGCTGCAGGCAGCAGGCAGCACTGCCCACAGCGTGGCCGTGCCCTGCATCACCTCTGTGTGCCAGCCCCGCCCATGTTCTGCCTGCTCGGTCCCTGCAGGGTCCCGAGCACTCCTCTGCCCGCCCGGAGCGATTCCTGCAGATGTGCAACGACGATCCTGACGTCTTCCCTGTGAGTGGCAGTCGTGCTGAGCTCAGCCTGGCCTTCCTGTGTCCTGGATCTGACTGCTGCCTTCAAATGGGGAGGGATGGGCTCCACGCAGCTCTGCGCTTGGGGTGCTGGTGTGGAGCTGGTAGTGGGAGGTGTGGGACACCCGTGGGGACTGGGAGAAGGGGCTGCTGCACAGTGCGAGGTTGGAGGAGGGACGGAGCCGCTGGCTGCAGACTTGTCGGGTCCCTGTGGGTCTCCATGCCCTCTGGAGGGAGGAGGAAGGGTTGGGTGCCACTCTTTCCCTGCTGCTGGAGCCACGAGGCCACGAGGCACATTATGTTTCTTGAAACCTCCTCCACTGTGCTCACCGAGGCAGAAACTGGATGACTTTGACGTGCGCCAGCTCTACGAGTGCAACTGGATCGTTGTCAACTGCTCCACTCCAGCCAACTTCTTCCACGTCCTCCGGCGCCAGATCCTCCTGCCCTTCCGCAAACCGGTCAGTGCCGGCGGCTCTGGAGCCGTCTCGGTGCAGGACGGGGCTGTGCCATGTCCTGGCAGAGCATGGGGATGGGATACGGGGTGGGCTGGCTCTTGCACCACAGCAGCAAACACGGGTGGTTGGCCTCTTCCCAGGCCAAGGACTTCTTGGTGCCACGGGTTGGCTCGGCACGTGGCGCGCTGCCACCTGGCTCATGCAGGCTGGGGTGGCTGCAGCCGCTTCCTGCGTTCCCATGTTGCAGATGGCAGCGCCGGGCATCAGGAAATTCCCAGGGCCAGCCGCTTGCCTTCAGCTCTGGCCACAGAGTGGGCAGGTCCCCAGCACCACCTCAGCCTCTGCCCCGGGGGAAGCCCAGGCTGGGAAAGTTGGTGCTGGCAGAAACCGGTGCCCAATCTGGCAGAGCACGGCAGTGGAGCGAGGAGCAAAACTCTGGAGGCTGCTCCTGCCCTCAGGCAGGGGGAGGGCAGGATGGGACAGCCAGGGCAGGGGTTTAGTGAGGCTGACCCCCTCGCTCTGCCTCTTCTCCCCGCCTCCAGCTGATAATCTTCACTCCAAAGTCTTTGCTGCGCCACCCCGAAGCCCGCTCCAGCTTTGATGACATGCTTCCAGGTACGGGCCGTGCAGCGTCGGTTCCACCCCGTGCTGCTGCGGGAGGAAGGGTGAAGGGCAGGAGCCGGCTGCGTGGGCAAAGTCCACAGCTTGGCAGTGCCTCCCTGTGCCGGACAGCTGATGGGAGCAGCCAACACCACGGGCACTGGGGCATCGCTGTGTGCACCCGGACCCAGTAGGGGGTTGTCCCTGCCCATGGCAGGGGTTTGGATCTGGATGGGCTTTAAGGTCCCTTCCAACCCAAACCATTTCATGATCACAGGCAGCCCGTGCAGGGCGCTCTGTGCTGGCGTGGCACACACACTGCTTTCTTCCCTCCTCACACGCCTCCCACTGCTGAGGCAGCATGCGTGCCCCAAGTTTGGCCATATAACCTAACTAATTAGAGCTGCCTCTCATTAGTGCCCCCCTGGCTTTCCAGGCTTTGCCATGGCGCTTCCTCCATTGGCAGCCACTTGCCATTGAAGCAGCACAGCTGGAGTTAGGCAGACTTGAATGCCATAGAGCCATGATGGTTTGTATTGGGAGCCAGTGGTTTGTACTGGGAGCAGTACCAGCTGGTCCGACCCTTCCTCCCCAGCTTTCCTGCCAAGGATGGGGTCCAGGGCGGGGTCAGGCATGGGATGCAGGTGATGGTGGCTGCCAGTCCAGTGCCCTGGGCTTTGCGGTAACAGTGCCATCCTCTCTCTTGGCAGGCACCCACTTCCTCCGCGTCATCCCTGATGACGGCCCCGCAGCCCAGAACCCCGACCGGGTGAAGCGGGTGCTGTTCTGCACCGGGAAAGTCTACTATGACCTGACCCGCGAGCGCAAGGCTCGGCAGATGGAGGCGGATGTGGCCATCACCAGGGTGGAACAGGTGAGCAGTGTCTGAGAGCTGGGGGTGCTGGACGGAAGGGAGGGATCCGAAGGGACTGGACAGGCTGGAGAGGTGGGGCTGTGAGAACCTCATGAAGATCAACAAGGCCAAGGGCAAGGTCCTGCTCCTGGGTCAGGGCCATCCTAAGCACAAATCCAGGCTGGGACGAGAATGGATGGTGAGCAGCCCTGAGGAGAAGGACTTGGGGTGCTGGGGGATGAGAAGCTGACAAAGTGCACTCACAGCCCAGAAATGACCTGTGTCCTGGGCTGCATCCAAAGCCGTGGGGCCAGCAGGTGAGGGAGGGGATTCTGCCCCTCTGCTTCGCTCTGATGAGACCCTACCTGGGGCCCTGCATCCAGTTCTGGAGTCCTGAGCACAGGAAGGACATGGAGCTGTTGGAGTTAGTCCAGAGGAGGCCACGGAGATGACCCAACGGGTGGAGCGCCTCCTGTACAAGGATAGACTGAGAGTTGGGATTGTTCAGCCCGGAGAAGAGAAGGCTCTGGGGAGACCTCAGAGCAGCTTCCAGTATGGAAAGGGGCTGCAGGAAAGCTGGGGAGGGTCTCTTGATCAGATAGTGCAGGGACAGGATGAGAGGGAATGGTTTTGATCTGAAAGAGGGGAGATTGAGATGAGATCTTAATGTTCTCTTGTGAGAGTGGAGAGGCCCTGGCCCAGGCTGCCCAGAGCAGCGGTGGCTGCCCCATCCCTGGAGGCGTTCAAGACCAGGTTGCCCCATCGGTCTTGGAGCCCCTGATCCAGTGGGAGGTGTCCCTGCAGATGGGTTGGAACTGATTGGACTTTGAGGTCCCTTCCAACCCAATGTATTCCATGATTCCATGCCTGTATGTGCTGTGGTCCCTGTGACTCTGCTCCGTTTCCCCTCCAGCTCTCCCCGTTCCCCTTCGACCTCCTCCAGCGGGAAGCCCAGAAGTACCCAGCGGCCGAGCTTGTGTGGTGCCAGGAGGAGCACAAGAACCAGGGCTACTACGACTACGTCAAACCCCGCCTGCGCACCACCATCAACCGTGCCAAGCCCGTCTGGTAGGGACGCGGGGCGTCCTGGGGGGTGGGTTTGGGGGGGCACAGGACCTTCCTCACCCGCAGCGTCTCCCCCGCAGGTACGCGGGGCGGGAGCCGGCGGCTGCACCTGCCACAGGCAACAAGAAGACCCACCTGACGGAGCTGCAGCGGCTGCTGGACACGGCCTTCAACCTGGACGCCTTCAAGGACTTGGCCTGAGCGCCAGCGCGTGCCGCCCCGTCCGTCCACCCATCTGTCTGTCTGTCTGTCTGCCCGTCCCCGCTCGCTGCCCCCCATAACTACAGACCTTGTGCCCCCCACGCTGTGCCCGAGTCCTTGTCCTGCTGCCGCCACACAGTGAAACGGGGGCGGGGGCTGCACCGGGAGGGACACGAGAGCCCCGGCACCGGGGGTGTTCGGCTGGATGGGGGGATGGAACCGGCCCCCCCCGCGCCGGGGGCTCCACGTGAGCCACTGCCGGGGAGAGAGGATGGGGGGGGGGACGACGGTGATGGGGGGCGTGGGGTGCGATGCTGGAGGGGATCGCGTGGGGGGGGGGACACGGTGATGGGGGGGTGCACGATGACGGTACTTTGAGGTGCGGGGGGGCTATACCGGGGGGGCTATGTCGGAGAAGTGGCTATGCCGGGGGGGCTGTGCCAGGGGGGTGGGGGGCTGTGCCGGGGGGGTTGTGCCGGGGGGCCTATGCCGGGGGGGGCTGTGCTGGGGGGAGCCTGTGCCGGGGGGGGGGGGGGGGGTGTGGTATGCCGGGGGGGCTGTGCCGGGGGAGAATTTGACGAGGCGGGGGGGGGGGGGGGGGCTATGCTGGGGGGAGCCTGTGCCGGGGCAGTGGCTATGCCGGGAGGGGCTGTGCTGGGGGGGGCGCTGTGTCGGGGCGGGGGTCTCTATGCCGGGGGGGAGTTCGACGGGGGAAGGGGGGGCTATGCTGGGGGGAGCCTGTGCCGGGGGTGTCGCTATGCCGGGGGGGCTATGCCGGGGGGGGGCTGTACGGGTTTGGCGCCGTCCTGGGGCGGCCCCGCCCTCGCCCCGCCTCTCCTTGCTGCCGCCCACGTGACCCCGCGCTCTCCTTGCCCCCCCAGCCCCGCTCTGCCACTCGGCGCTCGGCTGGCCGCGCCTGGCGGCGAAGGACGGGGGGGGCGGTGCGCGCGGCCCCATTGTGCGAGGCGGCGCTTGGCCCCGCCCCCCGTGCACCGCCCCCCCCCCCCCCCCCCCCGCAGCCGGGGCCGCGCGCGCCCCGCGCAGCCAGGGCCATCTTGGGCCGCGGAGAGCGGGCACCGGTAGGGGGGGGGGGGGCATGGGGGAGGCACCGGGGAGGAGGGGGCGGTGACACCGGGATGGGCGCGGGGGAGAGGGGGGGCGGCACCGGAGGGGAGGGGGGAGCAGGGGATGGCGGTGACACCGGGGGAACCGGAGCGACCCCGGCTCGTCCCCGCCGCCCGCTCAGCGTCGCCGCCGCGCCCGCAGCCCCGGAGCAGCCCCCGCCGCCCATGGCCTCCGCGCACCCGCTGAAGCCCGCGCCGCCGCCGCCGCCGCCCGGGTGAGCGCCCGCCCCCCGCCCCGGCCCCGCCGCCCCCGCCCGCGCCCGTCACGCTGTCTCGTTCCAGGGATGCGTTCGGGTACGAGGCCGCGCCCTGGCAGCCGGGCGCCACCCCCGGGGCGCTCTCCGTCGTGACCACGGTGTGGGGCGTCGGCAGCTCCTCCCAGAGCCAGGTACGGGCCCCCCCCGGGCCCAGTGCCCCCCCATTGCCCACTGCCCCCCAGCGCTGCCCTCTCCTCAGCCCGCGGCCCTGCCTTGCCCAGCGCTGCCCCCTTCTCACCAGTGCCTCCACCTTGGCCAGTGCCCCCCAGGGCAATCCCCACATCACCCAATGCTGCCAACCTCCCCGGGTACCCCCACCTGCCCCAGTGCCCCCAGCACTGCCCCCATTGCCCCCAGCACTGCCCCCATTGCCCCCAGCACTGCCTCCATTGCTCCCAGCACTGCTCCCATTGCCCCATTGTCCCCAGCACTGCCCCCATTGCCCCATTACCCCCAGCACTGCCCCCACTGCCCCATTGCCCCCAGCACTGCCCCCATTGCCCCGGTGCCCTCAGCACTGCCCCCACTGCCCCATTGCCCCCAGCACTGCCCCCATTGCCCCATTGCCCCCAGCACTGCCCCTACTGCCCCATTGCCCCCAGCACTGCCCCCATTGCCCCCCCGCACTGCCCCCATTGCCCCATTGCCCCCCCCGCACTGCCCCCATTGCCCCCAGCACTGCCCCTACTGCCCCATTGCCCCCAGCACTGCCCCCATTGTCCCCTGCACTGCCCCCATTGCCCCGGTGCCCCCAGCACTGCCGCCATTGCCCCAGCACCCCCTGCTCACCCCCTCCGTGTCACCCCAGGTGTTCGGCAGCCCCATGGGCCCCGGGGGGAGCAGCTCCAGCGCACCGCTGCTGCCCAGCATGGCAGGCGCTGGCTCGGGCGTGAGCTCGCCTGCGTTCCTGCCGCCGCAGCCCTTCGCTGAGGGGGCACCTGGGAAGGCGTATACACAGCCGGGCGCCTACGGCCGCAGCACCTATGGTGGGGCGCCGGGCTTTGCTGCCAGGTGAGGCTGCCCCTCGCCCCTCATCCAGGCTGCACCGTGCCACGGGGTCACCGCACACCCCTGCCCCACTTCTCTGTCCCTCAGCTACAGCAGCGGCCCCGGCGCCATGGGGCTCCCGTCACACGCTGGCCGTGGCCCTGCCGACTTCACCCAGGCTGCCGCTGCTGCCGCCGTGGCTGCCGCCGCTGCCACAGCCACGGCCACGGCGACCGCGACTGTGGCAGCGCTGCAGGAGAAGCAGAGCCAGGAGCTAAGCCAGTATGGGGCGGTAAGAGCCTGGCCGTGGCAGAGCTGGGGGGCTGGCAGCCACCCCTGCCCACCGTGATCCCCCTGTCTCTCCCCGCTGTGATCCCCCTGTCTCTCTCTCTCCCTGCTGTGATCCCCGTCTCTCTCTCCCTACTGTGATCCCCCTGTCTCTCTCTCTCCCCGCTGTGAACCCCTGTCTCTCTCTCTCCCCGCTGTGATCCCCCTGTCTCTCTCTCCCCGTCACTCCCCTCTGTGATCTCCCTGCCATGACTGCCCTGTGACCACCTCTTCTTGCACTGTCGAGATCCCCCAGTTTCTCCCCCCGTGACCCCCTCTCTCTCTCTGCTACAGATGGGCACGGGGCAGCCCTTCGCCAGCCAGTTCCTGCCCCACGCCGTGCCCCGCGGCCCCTCCGCCCTGAGCCCAGCTGGCATGGCGGGCGTCCTGGGGCCGTCTGGCATCTCGCCCGTGACCATGAGCCCCACGCGGGCGCCCAGTGCCAGCCCCCTGTACGGAGGGCAGCGGGCACCCCTGCACGCCTACGCCGCTCCCCCCCCAACCCAGCAGCTGCCGCGCCACGGCCTCAAGCGGGCATTCTCCAGCGAGGTGAGCATCTGTGCCGGCTGGGTCGCGGAGCGCTGCTATCGTCCGCGGCACTGACCCTGTGCCCCGCAGGGATACCTGGCTCAGCAGTACCTGCCAGGTGGGCCATATGCTGCGGCTGGCGCCCAGTATGCTCCCAGCACCCCCCAGCCCTCCACTCCATCCCCGTCCCCCTCTTACCCTGGGCACCGGCTGCAGCAGGGCATGGGGCAGCTCCTCTCCGCTTCCGGCAGCACCACACCCTATTACAAGGTACCAGGGGTGGCACAGCGGGCACGGGGGGGGCTCTGCTGTCCCCCAGTGCCACCCCAGTGCTCCCCCTCCTCCCGCAGCCAGCTGACCAGTTCAGTGGGCAGAGCACGGGCTTCGGCGCCTACGGCCAAGCGGGCGTCACCAGGGTGAGTCCAGCGCTGGGTGCAGGGTGGGCGATGCCGGCCTGGCCGTGTGCTGAGGGTGCACGGTGCCTCCACAGCCGGGCCGCTCGCTGCCGGGGTACCCCAGCTCCCCGCTGCCCGGGAACCCCACGCCCCCCATGACGCCGGGCAGCGCCATCGCCCCGTACGCCTCCCCGGGCCAGGACGGGAAGGCGCCCTTCCTGCAGGATGTGAAGCACAGTGTCGCCGCTCTGCACTCGTCCCCCTCGGGTAGGAGCCCCCAGTGGGGCGCATGGCAGAGACCTCCTCCCTTTCCGTGCCCCCCCCCTGTCCGTGCCCCCCCCTTGCCGTCCCCCCCCCTGTCCTGTCCCCCCCCCGTTCCTGTCCCCCCCCCCTTTCCTTTCCCCCCCCCTTTCCGTTTCCCCCCCTTTCCGTTCCCCCCCCCTTCCTTTCCCCCCCTTCCTTTCCCCCCCCTTTCCTTTCCCCCCCATGTTTTCCTGCTCCTGCCCTCCTTTCCCCACCCATTTCCCCCTCCTTCCTTCCCCCCCCGTTTCCCCCTCCTTCCCCCACCCGTTTCCCCCTCCTTCCTTCCCCCCCGTTTCCCCCTCCTTCCTTCCCCCCCCTTCCTTCCCCCCCCTTCCTTCCCCCCCCTTCCTTCCCCCCCTTCCTTCCCCCCCCTTCCTTCCCCCCCCTTCCTTCCCCCCCCTTCCTTCCCCCCCCTTCCTTCCCCCCCCTTCCTTCCCCCCCCTTCCTTCCCCCCCCTTCCTTCCCCCCCCTTCCTTCCCCCCCCTTCCTTCCCCCCCTTCCTTCCCCCCCTTCCTTCCCCCCCCTTCCTTCCCCCCCCTTCCTTCCCCCCCTTCCTTCCCCCCCCTTCCTTCCCCCCCCTTCCTTCCCCCCCCTTCCTTCCCCCCCCTTCCTTCCCCCCTTCCTTCCCCCCCCTTCCTTCCCCCCCCTTCCTTCCCCCCCCTTCCTTCCCCCCCCTTCCTTCCCCCCCCCTTCCTTCCCCCCCCCTTCCTTCCCCCCCCTTCCTTCCCCCCCCTTCCTTCCCCCCCTCCTTCCTTCCCCCCCTCCTTCCTTCCCCCCCTCCTTCCTTCCCCCCCTCCTTCCTTCCCCCCTCCTTCCTTCCCCCCCTCCTTCCTTCCCCCCCCTCCCTCCTTCCCCCCCTCCGTCCTTCCCCCCCTCCTTCCTTCCCCCCCTCCTTCCTTCCCCCCCTCCTTCCTTCCCCCCCTCCTTCCTTCCCCCCCTCCTTCCTTCCCCCCCTCCTTCCTTCCCCCCTCCTTCCTTCCCCCCCTCCTTCCTTCCCCCCCTCCTTCCTTCCCCCCCCTCCTTCCTTCCCCCCCCCTCCTTCCTTCCCCCCCCCTTCCTTCCTTCCCCCCCCTCCTTCCTTCCCCCCCTCCTTCCTTCCCCCCCCCTTCCTTCCCCCCTCCTTCCTTCCCCCCCCCTCCTTCCTTCCCCCCCCCTCCTTCCTTCCCCCCCCTCCTTCCTTCCCCCCCCTCCTTCCTTCCCCCCCCTCCTTCCTTCCCCCCCCTCCTTCCTTCCCCCCCCTCCTTCCTTCCCCCCCCTCCTTCCTTCCCCCCCCTCCTTCCTTCCCCCCCCTCCTCCCTTCCCCCCCCTCCTTCCTTCCCCCCCCCTCCTTCCTTCCCCCCCCTCCTTCCTTCCCCCCCCTCCTTCCTTCCCCCCCCTCCTTCCTTCCCCCCCCTCCTTCCTTCCCCCCCCTCCTTCCTTCCCCCCCCTCCTTCCTTCCCCCTCCTTTCCCTCTTCCCTCCACCGTCTTAAAGTCCAGGCGGGGCTCTAGCGGAAAGGGGCGGGGCTGTGAGTAAGGGGCGGGGTTTTATTTTCGGGGCGTGGCCAGCGAGCGCGCGCTCATGAAGTGGGCCGGGGCCATCCCTGACGGGGGCGTGGCCTCTGGGCGACGGGGCGTGGCCTCTGGGGCGAGGGGGCGTGGCTCTCGCGGGGGGCGGGGCGGGGCGGGCGGTGCTGACGGGTCGCGCAGGGCCGGCCGGCGGGGAGGAGCTGCGGCTGACCTTCCCGGTGCGGGACGGCGTGGTGCTGGAGCCCTTCCGCCTGCAGCACAACCTGGCCGTCAGCAACCACGTCTTCCAGCTGCGCGACTCCGTCTACAAGACCCTCATGATGAGGTGGGGGTGATGGCGCGGCCGTGGGGCGCCCCGCGGTGCTGTCCTGGGGTGTGTGTTCACGGCGTGGTTCAGCACCGTGTGTTCCTGTGTGGAGCAGCGGTGCCCAGCGTGGCTGTCACCATGCCGTGTGTGTGGAGGCACCGGTGTGGCTGTCACGGTGCCGTGTGTGTGGTGGCACCGGTGTGGCTGTCACCGTGCCGTGTGTGTGGTGGCACCGGTGTGGCTGTCACCGTGCCGTGTGTGTGGTGGCACCGGTGTGGCTGTTGCCATGCCGTGTGTGTGGTGGCACTGGTGTGGCTGTCACCGTGCTGTATGCGTGGAGGCACCGGTGTGGCTGTCACGGTGCCGTGTGTGTGGTGGCACCGGTGTGGCTGTCACCGTGCCGTGTGTGTGGTGGCACCGGTGTGGCTGTTGCCATGCCGTGTGTGTGGTGGCACTGGTGTGGCTGTCACCGTGCTGTATGCGTGGAGGCACCGGTGTGGCTGTCACCGTGCCGTGTGTGTGGTGGCACCGGTGTGGCTGTCACCGTGCCGTGTGTGTGGTGGCACCGGTGTGGCTGTCACCGTGCCGTGTGCGTGATGGCACCGGTGTGGCTGTCACAGCGCTGTGTGCGTGGTGGCACCAGCGTGGCTGTCGTGTTGCTTTGTGCATGGTGGCACTGGCGTGGCTGTCATGGTGCCATGCTTGTGGTGGCACTGGCGTGGCTGTCACGGGTACCACAGTGGGGGACACAGAATGCCACGGTTTGGGGGCTGCAGCAGGGGCCCATAGACACCTCAGTCCCATGGTTGCAGCAGGGCGGACACAAGTGTGGTGGTACCGGCATGGCTGTTGCGGTGCTGTGGCTGTAGTGGTACTGGTGTGGCTGTCGTGGTGCTGTGTGCGTGGGGGTTGGTGACACAGCCTGCCCTTGCGCGATGCCTCATGGTGGCCCATACCTCTGCCCGCCTTGCCAGGCCTGATCTAGAGCTGCAGTTCAAGTGCTACCACCATGAGGACCGGCAGATGAACACCAACTGGCCGGCCTCCGTCCAGGTCAGCGTGAACGCCACACCGCTCACCATTGAGCGTGGCGACAACAAGACCTCGCACAAGCCGCTTTACCTGAAGCACGTCTGCCAGCCCGGCAGGAACACCATCCAGATCACCGTCACCGCCTGCTGCTGCGTGAGTTGCCCAGGGAGGGGTCCTGGCACGGTGGTGGGGGGACACAGCAGCTGGGGCCACAGCTCAGCCCCCTCTTCTCTCCGCAGTCCCACCTCTTCGTCCTGCAGCTGGTGCACAGGCCCTCAGTGCGCTCCGTGCTGCAGGGGCTCATCAAGAAGCGCCTGCT
This sequence comes from Cuculus canorus, assembly GCF_017976375.1. NCBI lineage: Eukaryota > Metazoa > Chordata > Aves > Cuculiformes > Cuculidae > Cuculus > Cuculus canorus. The sequence continues at coordinate 5,148,314 of NC_071426.1, read as the reverse complement.
GCCCGCCGAGCACTGCATCACCAAAAGTGAGCTGGGACAGCATCCCCGGGGGGACTCAGGACACCCCGGTCTGGGGGCTGCAGCGGGGGGGACTCAGGACACCTCGGTCTGGGGGCTGCAGTGGGGGGGACTCAGAACACCCTCGTCTGGGGGCTGCAGTGGGGGGACTCAGGACACCTCGGTCTGGGGGATGCAGTGGGGGGACTCGGGACACCCTGGTCTGGGGGCTGCAGATGGGGGGACTCAGGACACCCCGGTCTGGGGGCTGCAGATGGGGGGACTCAGGACACCTCGGTCTGGGGGCTGCAGATGGGGGGACTCAGGACACCCCGGTCTGGGGGCTGCAGCGGGGGGGACTCAGGACACCTCGGTCTGGGGGATGCAGTGGGGGGACTCGGGACACCCTGGTCTGGGGGCTGCAGCGGGGGGGACTCAGAACACCCCGGTCTGGGGGCTGCAGATGGGGGGACTCAGGACACCCTGATCTGGGGACTGCAGTGGGGGGGACTCAGAACACCCCGGTCTGGGGGCTGCAGCGGGGGAGAACCACCCCCCCAGAGGTCTGAGGGATGCCGTGTAGCAGAGGTGACGAGGCATCAAGCCCAGATGCCACCATGGTGTCACCCGCATCCCAGTCCTGACCCTTGTTGCCCCCTACCCACTGCCCCAGTCAAGCGCAACTTCAGCAGCGGGACTATCCCTGGGACGCCGGGGCCCAATGGTGAGGATGGCGTGGAGCAGACGGCCATCAAGGTGTCCCTCAAGTGCCCCATCACTTTCCGGAGGATTCAGCTCCCAGCCAGGGGCCACGACTGCCGGCACATACAGGTAGGAGTGGGGGCGGGGGGCTGTGGGGTTTTCCCCCACTCCGAATGCTGCTGGCTCAGCCGCTGCTCTCCCTTGCAGTGCTTCGACCTGGAGTCCTACCTGCAGCTCAACTGTGAGAGGGGGACGTGGCGGTGTCCTGTCTGCAAGTGAGTGGGGTCCAGGAGGGCTGAACCCTGGGTTCTCTGCCTGGGGGCACTGGGGTGGGGGGTGTCCCTTTTTGCAGGTGTTTCCCTGCCTGGAGGGGTGGTCCCTGCCCTGATCCTGCCTTTCCCTGCCTGCAGTAAGACCGCCCTGCTGGAGGGGCTGGAGGTGGACCAGTACATGCTGGGCATCCTGATCTACATCCAGAAGTAAGCGTCCCTGCTCCATCTGTCCATCTGTCTGTTCCTGGGGTGGACATGCAGCCTAAATTCCTCTTTGCCCTCCTGCCACCCCCAGCTCGGAGCACGAGGAGATCACCATCGACCCGTCCTGCAGCTGGAAACCCGTCCCAGTCAAACCTGACATCCATGTCAAGGAGGAGCCGGAGGGGCCAGTGCTGAAGCGGTGCCGGACGCTCAGCCCTGCACACATGGTGCTGCCCAACATCATGGAGATGATCGCAGCCCTGGGGCCCAGCTCTGTGCCCTTCGCCCCGCTGCCCACAGCTGCTGCCCCCGACTACGGTACCCCTGGTATGGAGGTCCCACCGGATCCCGGGACCATGGGGTTCTTGAGACCCTGCCCTACCCCCACCAATCGCCTCCTTTCTTCCAGCAGGTTCCAGCTTTCCAGGATCTGGGGGTTTCCCAGAGCCATTCCCAGCTCCCGGTGTCCCTGGCACGCCGACACTGAGCGACTTTGCACCAGGAGCCCCCCCCATCTCCTACCAGCCTGACATCCCTGGGGGGCTCCTGCCTCCCGAGAAGCCCCCTGCACCCCCTCTCCCTGCACAGGTCAGCTGGGCTGCGGGCAGGGGACTGTGCTGGGGGGAGGTGGCGGGGAGGGTGCTCACAGCACGCTGTCCCCCCAGCTGCCCCTTCTGGGGCGGATGGAGCTGTCACACTCGGCACAGCCGCTGCCGCACCGGAGCACACCGGCACGGCACCCACTGGGACCCCCCGGCTCTGCACACCCCACTGATCTCGCCTTCCCCGCCGTATCAGGCGAGGGGTCTGAGCCAACCCTGGATGTGAGTACGGGGGGGCGATGGTTGGGGTCCCAGGGCCAGTGTGGGATGCCATGGGTGCATGGGGGGGGTGTTTGGGGGTCCGCGTGTGGAGCTGGGGGGTTGGTGTTCATGTTGGACCCTGTGGGTGCATGGGGGGGGTGTTTGGGGGTCCGGGTGTGGAGCTGGGGGGCTGGTGTTCATGTTGGACCCTGTGGGTGCATGGGGGGGGTGTTTGGGGGTCCGCGTGTGGAGCTGGGGGGTTGGTGTTCATGTTGGACCCTGTGGGTGCATGGGGGGGGGGTGTTTGGGGGTCCACGTGTGGAGCTGGGGGGCTGATGTTCATGTTGGACCCTGTGGGTGCAGGGTAGGGGGTGGGTGGGGGTCCTAGTCTGGAGCTATGGGGGCTGGTGCAGGACCCCACGTGTGTGGGGGCTGGGGTTCCTGGTGCAGAGCGGAGGGGCTGGTGTCGGTGTGGGACTCAGTGGGTGCAGAGAGTTTGGGGGTCCTGGTGTTGGCGCAGGATTCCAGGGGTCAGGGTGGGGTGGAGCTGGGGGTCCCAGTGCAGTGCTGGGGGGGGGCTGGTGTCAGGGTGCAGGAGGCTGGGGGTGTTCCAGTGCAGGACCCCAGGGGTTGCAGGGGAGCTGGGGGTCCTGCTGCGGAGATGGGGAGGCTGGTATGGGACCCCACAGGTGTGGAGGATCTGGGGGGAGTCCCAGTGCAGAGCTGGGGGGGTGGTGTCAGTGCAGGACCCACGGGTGTGGGGATTTGGGGATCCCAGTGCGGAGCTGGGGGACCCATATCAGACCCCACAGGGGTGCAGGGGGCCTGGGGGGCTGTTGTTCACCTGCTGCCCCTCAGCTCCTGCCCGAGTTGACGAACCCTGACGAGCTGCTCTCCTACCTGGGCCCCCCCGACCTCCCCAGCAGCAGCAACGATGACCTCCTCTCCCTCTTCGAGAGCAACTGAGCTGCCCTGGCCCGCGGCGGGGCATCTGGACCCCTGCCCAGGGCTCCCCAGGGGGATGTTGTGGGACAGACGGACAGACAGGCTTTCCCCGCACGCTGCTGCCCCCAGAACCCCCTATTTATCGGGCCCGGCTGTAAATGTGCGCTTGCCCCCCCGCTGTACCAGCCCCTGCTCCCACATCCCCGCTATTAAAGCATCGTCCTCGGGCTCCGCGTCTGCCAATGGGGCTCTGGGCCGGGGCTGCTTTGCAGCCCTATTCTCCCGTATCCCACACCCCGTATTTCGCATCCCCATCCCGCAGCCTTGGGTGGCTCCCGGGGGTGGGAAGGCCACCTGCACCCCGGGCTCTGGGGCACCTCCAATGCACACCTCTCCCGCACCCCAGGCTCGGTGGAGGCTTCCAGGTGGGAAGGCCTTCCCTGTGCACCCCCCCATTCCACTTCCCTCCCTCCCATCCCGCAGCCCTGGGGTCTGCGGTAGCTCCAGGCACGTCCCCATCCCGCACCGCGGGCTCTGCGGTGGCTCCTGGGCAGGAAGGGCCCCCCCCCACACACCCCGCACCCCAATCCTGTGCCCACCTCGCATCCCGTTCTGCACCCCGGGCTCTGCGGGGGCTCAGGAAGGACTGAGCCGTGGAACCTCCATCCCACACCCTCCCCATCTTGCCTGTCCGCATCCCGCACTGTGTGGCGGTCCAGGCCGGGGGGGATGGGGGGTTCCCGCATCCCTATTCGGCGCCCCCAATCCCGCACCCCGGACTCCGCGGCGGCTCCTGGGGGGTGAGCGGGACCCCACCCCGTTCTGCACCCCCACCCCGGGGCTCTACGGGGGGACGGAAGGGCTCCCCCGCATCCCCTCCCCATCTCACCCCCCGATCCCGCACCCGTGGGCGCTGCGGCGGCTCCTGGGCGGGAAGACCACCCCCCCCCGGGAGTCCCCATCTCGCAGCTCCGGGCTCTGCAGCAGCTCGGGGGGATGGGGGGGAGTTAGGGTCCCCCGCTGACCCCCATCCCGGGCCCCGCAGCTGCTCGGGGCTGGCAGAGCCCTCTCCCCCCATTTTCCGCCCCCCCCGCCGGCTCCGGGCTGCGCGCACCCCCTCCCCCGCGCCGCCCGCACCGCGCATGCGCGCCGCGCCCAGCCCCGCCGCGGCGCCCCCTCCCCCCCATGGCGAAAGCGGCGGCTGCGATTGGCCGCGGGTCCCGCCGCTCCGCCCGGCTGCGCGCTCCCATTGGCCGCTGCCGCGCAGGGGGGCGGGCCCTCCGCCGCACTATATAAGGCGCGGCGCGTACCCAGTTTCCTTCTGCTGCGCCGCGCCCGCCGCTCGGAGCCGTCGCTGCCGCCGCTTCCTCCTCCCCGCCATGGCCAACCCCGTCGTTTTCTTCGACATCGCCGCTAACGGCGAGCCCTTGGGCCGCGTTACCTTCGAGGTGGGGGCGCGGGAGCGCCGTTTCGCGGCGGGGGGAGGGGGGGGCGCCGCCTCCACGTGGCCGCGTTTCCCGCGCTCGGGGCGTGGGGGGGGGGGGGGGCCGTACCCCCCCCCCCTCTCTCCCGGCCCCGGCGGGGGCGGCCCCGGGGGAGCGCGAGTGCGGCCGCCATTTTGTGCCCGTTCCCCCCACCTCCCCCCCCCCCCCGGGGGGCCACCGCATCCCGCTCCGCATCCCTCGGCGCGCGCTGCAGGAGCCAACGGGGCTGGAGCCGCGCCCGAGCTGCCCCGCGGGTGCCACATTGCCCGGCTCGCTGGGATGGCGCGGCGCTTAGCGCCGGATTCCTGCCCGCCTCCCGGCGGCAGCGGCGGGAAACGGGCCCCATCCACCCCCGGGGGTGGAAACCGGGGCCCCACTCCCCCTGAGGGTGAAAACCGGGGCCCCACTCCCCCCCCGAGGGTGGAAACTGGGGCCCCATAGCCCCCTGAGGGTGGAAACCGGGGCCCCATCCCGAAACCGGGACCCCATCCCCGCCCCGAGGCTGGAAACCGGGGCCCCCCATCCCCTCCCTGGGGCTGGAAACCGGGGCCCCCATCCCCCCCCGAGGGTGGAAACCGGGGCTCCTCCCCCCAAATGAGCTGACGCCTCTCGTCTCATCTCTTTGCAGCTCTTCGCAGACAAGGTCCCCAAGACAGCAGGTTGGTAACGGCACCGTCCACGCTGCGGCTGCGCCAAACCCTGGTGGCGTTCCCTCATTCTGCGCAGAACCCAACTGCTCACTGTGGTTTTGTTTGTTATTTTTTTTTTTTTTTCCTCTTTGCAGAAAACTTCCGTGCCCTGAGCACCGGTGAGAAGGGATTCGGCTACAAGGGATCCTGCTTCCACAGAATCATTCCCGGGTTCATGTGCCAGGTGCGTGGCACTCCTGCCGCAGCAGGGAGGTGGGAAGATCTGGCGCCTGTACAGGGTTTGGAGTTGGGTGCTGGCAGATTTGGGGTGGGAAGGTGGTTGTGTCTTCTGCCCACAGCCTCTGCAGCACCTGCTTCACGAGTGTCCTCCCGTGACCTGAAATGCCGTGTTTTTACAGGGTGGCGACTTCACGCGCCACAATGGTACCGGTGGCAAGTCCATCTATGGGGAGAAGTTCCCTGATGAGAACTTCATCCTGAAGCACACAGGCCCTGGCATCCTGTCCATGGCCAATGCTGGCCCCAACACAAACGGCTCCCAGTTCTTCATCTGCACTGCTAAGACCGAGTGGTGAGTGTGGGGGTGCAGGCAGGTGGTCTTGTGGGTTTCCAACCCACACGCTGCCAGGGAAGGGATATTCCAGGCTTGGTGCTGAGGTCCCTCTGTGGGGCTGGCAGATACCAGCCGTGACCAGTGCTTCTTCTCCAGGTTGGATGGCAAGCACGTTGTCTTTGGCTGTGTCAAGGAGGGGATGAACGTGGTGGAGGCCATGGAACGCTGTGGCTCCAAAGATGGCAAAACAAGCAAGAAGATCACCATCACCGACTGCGGGCAGCTCTCGTAAACCCTTCTCTCGACAACTGACCATTCCTTCGGTAGCCTGGGTGCCGCACCCTGCTGCAGCTCACCCCATCCCACCCTGCTCCTGACTTACTGCTGCGTTTCTACTGGGTCTCGGCCCCACTTGCATGGTCCAGCTGGGCCGCAGTTACCTTTATGAGTCTAAATAAAACGAGTTAAACCACAGTAGCCCCCTTCTCTACCCCTCGCTTGGGTGGGTGGTGTGTGGGGCTGGTGGGGGGAGAGGAGGCCTCTTGCACTGTGTCTACACTGGGCCCTCAGTGGGGTTCAGAGTGAACGGGTGCAGGTCCTGGTGTAGCCAATCTCTGCGGTCCTCAGTGCTGTCAATCAGGAAAAGTTCATCCACGGGCCCAGCTGGAGCTGCAGTGCCTTTCTCTGGCAGGGAATGGGGGATGCCACCAGCTTTGGGTGCCTTGTCAGGGGCACCAGGTGGCACTGAGCATTGGGCTGTGCTGGGAATGGGGAGAATCTTAGTGGTCCCGATAAGGGGGAGTTCAGGTCTGTGAGCATCCCTGTGTGCTCCCTCTTTGGGGTGGTCCCAGTTTGGGCTGGGGAGATTGGTGGTCCCAGGTCCAGGGGGGCTCAGCTCTAAGACAATCCCAGTGCTTCCAAGGTGCCTGACAGGGTGTAGTCTCCAGTGCCCTGCGGGCCCGGAAAGGCAGGGCTGGGTGCTGTGCCTCACCCATGGGGTGAAACCGCAGCGCTGCCCTTGCTGCCTGCTGGGAATCTCCTGTGCTGGAGCTGTGCCCCGGCTGGGGCTGAGCATCTGTGCTGAGGACCTCTGAGCTGGACATGGCCCCAGGTGGGGTCTGACCAGATTCTGCCCAGGGACAGAATCCCCTCCCTCACCCTTTGCTTTGGATGGAACCCAGGACAGGGTTGGTTTCTGGGCTGTGGGTGCACTTTGCCAGCTCGTGTTGAGCTTCTCCCTGTGCCCTCATTGCTTCTCGGCGGGGCTGCTCTCCATCTCTTCATCCCCCAGCATGTAGTGACGCCAGAGGATGCCGCAAACCACATGCAGGACCTTGCACTTTGCCTTGTTGAACCTCATGAGGTTCAAGAAGGTTCACAGATCCACTTCTCCAGCTTGTCCCGGTCCCTGTGGGTGCTGTCCTGTCCCTCTGGGGTGTCATCTGCAAACCCGCTGCAGTACTCGATCTCACTGTTGTTGATGACAGTAAACAGTACTGGACCTCTGAGAGACACCACTAGCCACCAACCTCAATTTGGACATTGAGAGTCATTAACCACTACCCTCTGGATGTGACCATCCAACCAGTTCCTCCTCCACCACAGTCCACCACCTCTCTCCAATTTAGAGGGCAGGGTGTTGTGGGGGACTGTGTCGGAGACGGGTCCAGACAAAAGACATCCACAGCTCTTCCCTTGTCCACTGATGCGATCACCCCATCATAGAGAGCCTCTGGGTTGGTCAGGCAGGACTTTCCCCTGGTGAGGCCGTGCCGGCTGCCTCGAACCACCTCTCTGTCCCGCGTTGTGCTTTAGGGTCTGTTCCACCACCTTTCCAGGCGCAGAGGTGTCGCTGACAGCTCAGCAGTTCCCACGGTCCTTTCTACCCGGTTTCAAACTGGGTACAATGTTGCCCTTCCACTGTTGCGCTTCCCCTCAGTGCCACAATGTTTCAAAACTCACCTCTGGGGCACCACCTCCGCCCATTCCATCAGCGCGTGGCTCCTCACTGGGGGTCACTGCAACGAATCCGGGGTTTTTGACTAATAGGATGACCTACACGGCACCAAATACCACATGGGAACCACCTTTCTCGGAGCGGGAGGAGGCTCTTTGCTCAGGAGCTCTCAGGGCTCACAGATAGGGCTTTAAACTAGACGTGAAGAAGAGGGATAACATCAGGTTAACCTGTGCCAAGCGGTGGAAGGACGGGGGTCAGGGGTCAGGTGTTAGGGAAGGATACTTCTCCAAAACGCCTTATAGGTAAGAAAGGGTCCACTGGGAAGGTGGTGTGATCGGCAGCTCAGCTGAAGTGCCTTTACACAAACGTACAAAGCTCGGGTAACAACCAGGAGGAGCTGGAAGCTACCGTGCTGTTAGAAAGATGCGATCTAGTGGCCATCATGGAAAATTGGTGGGATGAATGCCATGACTGGGATGTGGCTATCAATGGCTACAGGGTGTTCGGAAGGGATGACTTCACAATTGGCCCTTATATAACCAAGTCTTGATACGTCTTCACAATTTGCGCTGCTATCACCTGGGTCTTCCATGACATCACGATTATCACTTCAATGTCATTGCATTTCGATGGCTGAATAATTGGCACTTATATAACCACGTCTTAGTACGACTTCAGAAGGAGGGGTGAAGGCATTGCCCTTTCTCTCAGGAAAGGGATAGAATGTGGAGAGGTGTCGTTGAAGAGTAGCCGTGAACAGGTTGAAAGCTTGTGGGTCAAAATTAAAGATGGAAGAACCAACGGTGTGGTTGGTGTACACTACAGGCCACCCGATCAAGGAGAGCCTATCAACGAAACCTTCTTCCTCCAGCTACGGGAGGCTTCATGCTCACAAGCTCTGATCCTACTCCGGGACTTCAACCACCCCGACATATGCTGGAAAAGTAGCACAGCAGCTGTAGGCAATCCAGGAGACTCCTGGACTGCATTGAAGAGAATTTCTTAGTCCAACTAATAGAGATCCCCATGCGAGGGGAGACAATACTGGGCCTGATGGTCACTCATACAAGTGAGCTCATCAGTGATATTCGCATCGGAGGCAGCCTGGGCTGCAGTGATAGTGCTCTGGTGGAGTTCAAGGTCCTGAGGGATATGAGACAGGTGAGGAGTATAGTCAGGACACTAAATTTCAGGAAAGCAGACTTCCAGCTCTTCAAGGAGTTACTTGGTAGAACCCCATGGGACATGGTTCTCCGGCACAAGGGAGCGGAACAGAGCTGGAAAATATTTAAGAATGCTTTCCATGAGGCACAACAGCACTCAGTCCCCACATACAGGAAATCAGACAGGGAAGAAAAGAGACCAGCATGGCTGAGTTGAGACCTGCTGTTCAAACTCAAAACCAAGAGGGAACTGCTCAGGCAGTGCAAGCAGGGACAGGGAACCTGGGAAGCTTACAGGGACACTGCCCGGTTGTGTAGGGATGAGCTCAGGAAGGCCAAGGCACACCTGGAGCTGAACTTGGCAAGGGAAGTGAAGACCAACAAGAAGGACTTCTACAGGTACATCAATCAAAGGAGGAAGGTTAAAGAGAACATCCCCCCACTGATGGTTGGGAATGGTGACCTCGTATCAACAGACAAGGAGAAGGCTGAGGTACTTAACAACATTTTTGCCTCAGTCTTCACTGCCGACCGCTCTCCTCACCCCTCCTGGGTCATGGGACAGCAAGATGGTGACACGGGGGGTAAAGCCCCTCCCCCAGTAGAGGAGGATTAGGTTTGTGACCACCTGAGGAACCTGAACATTTATGAGTCTACTGGACATGACGAGATGCATCCCAGAGTCCTGAGGGAATTGTCTGATACAGTTCCCAAGCCACTCTCCATGATATCTGAAAAGTCCTGGCAGTCAGGAGAAGTCCCTGGTGACCGGAAGGAGGATAATGTTGTGCTCATTTTGAAAAAAGATAGGAAGGACCCTGGGAGCTACTGACCTGTCAGCCTCACCTCTGTGCCTGGGAAAATCATGGAACAGATCCTCCTAGAAGCTCTGCTAAAGCACACGGAGGACAGGGAGGTGATTAATGGCAGCCAGCACGGCTTCACCAGAGGCAAATCCTGTCTGAGCAACTTGGTGGCTTTCTATGATGGGGTAACCGCAGCAGTGGACATGGGAAAACCAATGGACATGAACTGTCTAGACTTCTGTAAAGGCTTTGACATGGTCCTTCCCAACATTCTTTTCTCTAAATTAGAGAGATATGGATTTGATGGGTGAACTGTTTGGCGGATAAGAAATTCATTGGATGGTTGTATTCAGAGAGCAGCTGTCAATGGCTCGAAGTCCAGATGGACCATGACAAGTGGTGTCCCTCAGAGGTCCATACTGGGACCAGTGGTGTTTAATATCTTCATCAATGATATTGACAGTGAGAACAAGTGCACCTTCAGCAGGTTTGCAGATGACATCAAGCTGAATTGGTGTAGTTGTCACACTGGAATGACAGGATGTAATCCAGAGGGACCTGGACAGCCTGTGAGAACCTTGTGAGGTTCAAAAAGGCCAAGCACGAGGTCCTGCACCTGGGTTGGGGCAATCCATGGTTTCAATACAGGCTGGGGGATGATGGGATTGAAAGCAGCGCTGCAGAGAAGGACTTGTGGTGTTGGTCGATGAGAAACTCAACATGAGCCGGCAACGTGCGCTCGCAGCCCAGAAACCAACCGTGGCCTGGGCTGCATCCAAAGCAGCGTGGCCAGCAGGGCGAGGGAGGGGATTCTGTCCCTCTATTCCTCTCTTGTGAGACCTCATCTGGAGAATTGTGTCCAGTTCTGGAATCCTCAATGTAAGAAGAAGATGGAGCTGTTGGAACGGGTCCAGAGGAGGCTACAAAGATGATCTGAGGGCTGGAGCACCTCCCATATGAAGGCAGACTGAGAGGTGGGGTTGTTCAGCCTGGAGAAGAGAAAGCTCCAAGCAGATTTTATAGAGACTTTCCAGCACCTGAAGGGGCTACAAGAAAGCTGGGGAGGAACTGTTTACAAAGGCATGGCATGATAGGATGAGGGGAATGGCTTTAAATTGGAGAGGGGCAGATTTAGACTGGACACAAAGAGGAATTTCTTCACAATGAGGGTGGGGAGGCCCTGGCCCAGGTTGCCCAGGGAAGTTGTGGCTGCCCCATCCCTGGAGGTGTTCCAGGCCAGGTTGGATGGGCCTTGGGCAGCCTGATCCAGTGGGAGGTGTCCCTGCCCATGGTAGGGGAGTTGGAATTAGATGATCTTTAACGCCCCTTCCAACTCAAACCATTTCATGATTCTATGAATCACATGGCCCTGACCCAATCGTGCGACCCCTGCCCAATCATGTGTCCAACGTGTGTCCACACACTCATTACATGGCAATGCCCTCACCACGTGACAAATGCACAATCACATGACCAAGAGCCTTTATAAAGATCCCGATTTGAAGCCAGGAGCATTTTGTTTGGAATCTCCCAGATGAAATAAAGACGCAAAAGAAGTTAAGTGCTGTAAATCAAAAAGGCTTTCTTTATCGCAAAAGGCAGTAGATGAGAGGTGAGATGAACCGGGCAGTGACAGGAAAGCAAGGAACAAAGACAACAAGTTAAGCAAGAGTTTGGATAGGATCTCAACAACGGTCACCACCATGGGTCCACAACACCTTCAACAGTTGGGAGTCTCAGAGGTCCTGTGAAGTGCCAGGGGTCCCAAGAAGAGCCAGTGGAGGGCAGAGGTGCATTTGTGGGTATTTTGGGTGCTTCTACATCTTGTCCCTAGTCCAAACCGTCACCTATCACACGTTTTACAAATCCCACCAGCGCCTGTGCATTGCCACCTGGTGTCTCCAGCTCCAGTCTGCTTGTGATGATCGCATGGTCTCCTCCGCCGCTCTGCTGAGTGCGGATCCGCTGATTCCAGGTATTGGTTCCAGTACCTTCCTGTGTGTCAGCTTGGCGACAGCACCAATCTTTGAGGCCATGATGGTTTAATTTGGCTTCTCACATCGCCCGTGACTCAAAGATTACTCTTTAGAGACCCCTCGTGGCTTAGAAAAAGATGTGTCGAGATGGGAAAGATTGGGTGAGAGTGATTTATATAACAACTTTCTTCAATGTTCACTGCTGGTGGTGTGGAAGAACGCACAGCACGGATTTGCTTCGTGCCATGGGGCCGAACACCAGACACGAGTGGCGCCTTAGTTCAGGCGCGTGGGATCAATTCTATGAAACGGGGAATGACACAGAGTAAGAACATCAACATCGCAAAACCGCACAACAGATAAAACAAGATTCCCTTAACCCAGGGACGACCTGGAAGCCATGAGAACGAGTCAATGCCTTTCCAGGTCTGGGTGGGAATATGAGCCAATTTCCTTATGTGTTCTTATTCCTAATTTCTTTCACAATTCTGCCATTGTCATCAATTTTTAAACAACAGTTGGGGGTGATTACATTTTCTCCACGCCAATTGGGCAAGTGTTTCTTAAAATATATTTTGGATATCCTGTAATGCCTGATCCACAAATATATGGTCAGTGCTCCATTAAAACATTGTCACTCCTCCATATTTTAATAAATTCTGTTTGAGTCTTCCACTATAATCACTGGGGTGCTTGTTACTTTGATCCAAATTAAATTGTACGTGGCATTAGGATTCAGCATTGCTTGCAAAGGTACAGGGCTCATCCCTGCAGTTTGCCACAAAAAAAGAAAAAACAGCAAAAAAAAGAAAAACAAACACAAAAAAAAAGAAAAAACATCCCTGCAGTTTGCCACAAAAAAAGAAAAAACAGCAAAAAAAGAAAAAAACAACAAAAAAAGAAAAAACAGCAAAAAAAAAGAAAAACAAACACAAAAAAAAAAAAGGAAAAAAAATAAGGAAGAAAAAGAAAGAAAAGCCGGCCGAGCCATGAAGGAAAGAGAAAAAAAGAGTTCCGTTTTGAAAAGAAAGGACTGGCACTGCCATTTTTAAACAACCGTTGGAGCTCTTAAGTTTGCCAGACGACTTCTTCTTCGGTCACTAAATAATCAAGCACTGGTGGTGTTGGTAAATTGCCTTTCACTTTTGGGGAACTGTGAGGAAGAAGACTGAAATATCATCGCCTCAAACATTGGGGACCACAGCCAATCCGCACCCCACAGGAGAAATGGGGGGCATATGTAGACTGGAGATTCAGGATGGCAACGAGCAGGTGCAGTTGGATGAAGACGTGGATGATGTCACAAGTTGAACTGAAGGAAGCTTTAAAAAGCACCCAAGAAGCCCTTTGCCCACCTCTGACTCTTCGTGGGGTCTCTGAGACCCTGACCTCAGTGCACTCATCCTTGCTGTCCTATTGAGACCTCTCGCTTAACTTTTCCATCGTCGTTCCTCACGTTCCTGGTGCTGCTTCTCATCTGCTGCATTTTTCGCAGTAAAGAAAGCCTTTTGATTTACGGCACCTGATCTGGTTTGTGTCTTTATCTTGTCTCAGGGATTTGAAATGAAACCCTTCACTCGCTTCAGCTCGGGAACCTCACACCTGGTGTCAGAAGTGGATCCCGGTACACAAAAGAAGTGCTGTACGTTTATTCTTTTTTCTTGGATGAATGAGAACCTTGAGGAGTGCATGGAGTGGGACTGTATAAAATTTATGCATTTTCTTCCTGGGGCGTTGGCTCCAATTGTATTAATTTTTAGAAGTATACCAGACTGCTGTTCATGGGAAGTCTCCGAGGAGACGAAGGGCTGCGAGTTGCTCGTGTGTGTTTGAAACCTATTTGTTGCCCTCCTGGGATGACCTCTCCCCACAAACAGAATCCCTTAAAGTGAAAGTTGATTGTCTGCTTGTTATTTACTCGAGACCTCTCAGGACCATAAAGAGGAGTGGGATTTTGTGGTTTCCAGACTTTCTACCTTCCCGAGAGACCGCTCTTCGCTCATTGATCAAATGGCTGCTCTACAGAAGGCCCTGAATTTACTGATTATGGGCAGAGAATGAAGCCTTTATCCAACAAAATCATTTCTTTTGCCTGAAGAACTCTCTTTCAGATAAAGATCCCAACCGCTGACTGCAGACACGAAACTGCCCAACGTCTGCCTGGTTTTGATAATCTCTGTTTTTACTTTCTAACTGGTTGGAATGCCTGTAGAGTGAATTGATTCCACGTGTTTGTTGATACCGTTAACTTGGTGTTGATCGCTACTAATCATTTGTTACCTTTCTTGCTAAAGGACCTTGAAAAAAACTTGATTTCACAGAGTATTTGAGAGTTTGGGCTTCTGTGCTGACTGTACTTAGTGCTAAGAGTCCAGTGTGGTAAAACAATTGTCGTAGTTGGACACGCGACAGAATAAAATGCTATTTTTCTTTAAATCTAAGTCAGTGAATAAATGGGGTAGTGGGAGATGCCCCTTCTGAGATTACCGGGCAAGAAGACCTCCCCTCTCCGATAGTTCCTTCATGCTTGAGTGGGAGGACCTTGCAAATATTGGAAAGAACAGATACAGGTACAGAAGGTTTAACCATTAAATGTGTTAAAATGCACGCAGAGGCTGCGTAACGAAAAAGGAAAGATAGTGTAGGTGTGGAGCTTGTTAATGGCACATTGGAGACGGCATCAGCGAAGAATGCTTGTCCTTAGAGCGTTCCCACAGGGAGCGACAGATGTTTGATTTGCAGAATCAAATCGTCGTGTTACAGTGTAAGAATGAGTTCCTCGATGATAAGTTAGAAGCTTATCAACCCCGAGGCCGAAAGAACTGCAGCGCGGGTTGCACAGAATAAATACAAGAAAAGAAGGGGATGAGTGGATCATGAGAAAGTGCATTTGGTGACTGCAGTGGGGTCCGGATAGGAAGGAGGGAGATATCTGGGATGAAGTTGTAAATGTGAGACCGGTATGGAGATGAAAAATGGAATTAAGATAGAATTAGCAAGTGAGGAAGGATGTGGCAGAGGATTTTAGTCGGCACAAAGTGAATGAGATAATTGCAAGGTTTCAACAGAAACCAGGGGATCTTTGCTCTCTTGGATGGTGCATCAAAGTCAGGGGGTGGTGAGGGTGGACTTGGGCAATGGAAACTCTCAGAAATGTTTTAATTTTGAGTTCCGATTCTTTTCTGCAGGATGCATTCCAAACTGACATTCGGAACACAAATCTTTAGAAGCTCAGGGGTGCAATGCTAAGTATCCCACTGAAAATGATTGGTAAGTGCAAACCTTCCAAACCCACAGATCCAGCGGTAACTCAGCAAGCGGCACCTACTGCTGAACCTCAACGGGACCCCCTCTCTGCCCGTGTGGGTGGATCAGTTGTTCTAGAGGGGAAAGGAACTCCAGGCCTGTCAGTCTCACCTCGGTGCCAGGGAAAGTCATGGAACAGGTAATGTTGAGTGCTATCATGAAGCACATGCAAGAGAACCGGGTGATCAGGCCCAGTCAACATGGGTTTACAAAAGGCAGATCTTGCCAAACTAACCTGATCACCTTCTATGACAAAACCACTCGACTACTGGATGGGGGAAAGGCTGTGGATGGAGTCTTCTTGGACTTCAGGAAAGCCTTTGACACAGTTTCTCACAGCATTCTGCTTCAGAAACTGTCAGCCTCTGGCCTGGACAGGCGCACACTCTCCTGGGTTGAAAACTGGTTGGATGGCCCAGAGAGTGGTGGTCAATGGAGTTAACTCCAGCTGGAGGCCAGTCACAAGTGGAGTTCCTCAGGGCTCGGTACTGGGTCCAGCTCTGTTCAATGTCTTTATCAATGACCTGCATGAAGGCATAGAGTGCACCCTCAGCAAGTTTGCAGATGACACTAAGCTGGGAGGAAGTGTGGATCTGCTGGAGGGTAGGGAGGCTCTGCAAAGGGATCTGAACAGGCTGGACTGCTGGGCCGAGACCAATGGGATGAGGTTTAACAAGGCCAAATGCCGGGTCCTGCACTTGGGGCACAACAACCCTGTGCAGCTACAGACTGGGGGAAGAGTGGCTGGAGAGCTGCACGGAAGAGAAGGACCTGGGGGTGATGGTTGACAGCGACTGACCATGAGCCAGCAGTGTGCCCAGGGGGCCAAGAAGGCCAACGGCATCTTGGCTTGGATCAGAAATGGGGTCACCAGCAGGTCCAGGGAGGGGATTCTCCCTCTGTACTCGGCACTGGTGAGACCGCACCTCGAATACTGTGTTCAGTTCTGGGCCCCTCACCACAAGAAGGATGTTGAGGCTCTGGAGCGTGTCCAGAGAAGAGCAACAAAGCTGGTGAGGGGCTGGAGAACGTCTGACGAGGAGCGGCTGAGAGAGCTGGGGTTGTTTAGCCTGGAGAAGAGGAGGCTGAGGGGAGACCTTTATTACTCTCTACAACTCCCTGAAAGGAGGTTGTGGAGAGGAGGGAGCTGGGCTCTTCTCCCAAGTGACAGAGGACAGGACAAGAGGGAATGGCCTGAAGCTCCGCCAGGGGAGGTTCAGGTTGGATATCAGAAAAAAGTTCTTCACAGAAAGAGTCATTGGGCACTGGCAGAGGCTGCCCAGGGAGGGGGTTGAGTCGCCTTCCCTGGAGGTGTTTAAGGAACGGGTGGATGAAGTGCTGAGGGACATGGTTTAGGGAGTGTTAGGAATGGTTGGACTCGATGATCCAATGGGTCCTTTCCAACCTGGTGATTCTGTGATTCTGTGACTGGGAGCTGTGTTCTGACTTATGTCCACGGAAAAAGGCTATGAAGATAGTCCAGTGAAATAAATCTGGATGGAATGACAGACAAGGGCTTAAAATATGTTGAAGAACTTTAGTTGACAGTAGAGCAAAGTTCTTCCTGATATATGGAAATCTTTAGGCCATGTGTCCGAATCTTTCCACCTCAAACATCCATTGAGCCAAGGAAACAAGTGAATTTACCCGGGAACTTTGGACGGGAAGGCTGCAGAGAGCCAGAGTTTAAAATGCCTGGTACGTAAGGAAAGGCCGTCCTCACCCGGGGCGTTAGATAAGGTTACAAAGCAGTTCTGTTAAGTCAAGAAGTTCAGCTAATTTTGGCACAAGGCAGTGGCCACTGCAAAGGGTTTCTAATCTCGAGAATGTTTGGAATAAATCAAATATGAAAGTTTTGAGAAGAAAGTCACAGCAAATCGAGTGAATTCATTCTCTCTGGTGCTCTGTGATCTTCCTCGAGTGCAGCCAACAGACGGCACTGTGTGTGCGGCAGTGCCAGTCCTTTCTGTTCAAAACGGAACTCTTTTTTTCTCTTTCCTTCATGGCTCGGCCGGTTTTTCTTTCTTTTCGTTCCTTACTTTTTTTCCTTTTTTTTTTTTTTTGTGTTTTGTCTTTTTTTTTTTGCTGTTTTTTCTTTGTTTTTTCTTTTTTTGCTGTTTTTTCTTTTTTTTGTGGCAAACTGCAGGGATGTTTTTTCTTTTTTTTTTGTGTTTGTTTTTCTTTTTTTTGCTGTTTTTTCTTCTTTTTTTGTTTTTTCTTTTTTTGCTGTTTTTTCTTTTTTTTGTGGCAAACTGCAGGGATGTTTTTTCTTTTTTTTTTTGTTTGTTTTTCTTTTTTTTTGCTGTTTTTTCTTTTTTTGTGGCAAACTGCAGGGATGAGCCCTGTACCTTTGCAAGCAATGCTGAATCCTAATGCCATGTACAATTTAATTTGGATAAAAGTAATGAGCACCCCAGTGATTATAGTGGAAGACTCAAACAGAATTTATTAAAATATGGAGGAGTGACAATGTTTTAATGGAGCACTGACCATATATTTGTGGATCAGGCATTACAGGATATCCAAAACATATTTTAAGAAACACTTGCCCAATTGGCATGGAGAAAATGTGATCACCCCCAACTGTTGTTTAAAAAATGATGACAATGGCAAAATTGTGAAAGAAATTAGGAATAAGAACACATAAGGAAATTGGCTCATATTCCCACCCAGACCTGGAAAGGCATTGACTCGTTCTCATGGCTTCCAGGTCGTCCCTGCGTTAAGGGAATCTTGTTTTATCTGTTGTGCGGTTTTGCGATGTTAATGTTCTTACTCTGTGTCATTCCCTGTTTCATAGAATTGATCCCACGCGCCTGAACTGAGGCGCCACTCGTGTCTGGTGTTTGGCCCCATGGCACAAAACAAATCCGTGCTGTGCGTTCTTCCACACCACCAGCAGTGAACATTGAAGAAAGTTGTTATATAAATCACTCTCACCCAATCTTTCCCATCTCGACACATCTTTTTCTAAGCCACGAGGGGTCTCTAAAGAGTAATCTTTGAGTCACGGTGTGGAATGCGTGAGAATCCAAATTGAAATAGCGTTGCCTCAAAGATTGCTCTGCAAAGGGATCTGAACAGGCTGGACCGCTGGGCCGAGGCCAATGGCATGAGGTTCAACAAGGCCAAATGCCGGGTCCTGCACTTGGGGCACAACAACCCTGTGCAGCTACAGACTGGGGGAAGAGTGGCTGGAGAGCTGCACGGAGGAGAAGGACCTGGGGGTGATGGTTGACAGCGACTGACCATGAGCCAGCAGTGTGCCCAGGGGGCCAAGAAGGCCAACGGCATCTTGGCTTGGATCAGAAATGGGGTCACCAGCAGGTCCAGGGAGGGGATTCTCCCTCTGTACTCGGCACTGGGGAGACCGCACCTCGAATACTGTATTCAGTTCTGGGCCCCTCACCACAAGAAGGATGTTGAGGCTCTGGAGTGTGTCCAGAGAAGAGCAACAAAGCTGGTGAGGGGCTGGAGAACGTCTGACGAGGAGCGGCTGAGAGAGCTGGGGTTGTTTAGCCTGGAGAAGAGGAGGCTGAGGGGAGACCTTATTGCTCTCTACAACTACCTAAAAGGAGGTTGTGGAGAGGAGGGAGCTGGGCTCTTCTCCCAAGTGACAAGGGACAGGACAAGAGGGAATGGCCTGAAGCTCCGCCAGGGGAGGTTCAGGTTGGATATCAGAAAAAAAATTCTTCACAGAAAGAGTCATTGGGCACTGGCAGAGGCTGCCCAGGGAGGGGGTTGAGTCGCCTTCCCTGGAGGTGTTTAAGGAATGGGTTGATGAAGTGCTGAGGGACATGGTTTAGGGAGTGTTAGGAATGGTTGGACTCGATGATCCAGTGGGTCCTTTCCAACCTGGTGATTCTATGATTCTATTGGGGACCACAGCCAATCCGAACCACACAGGAGAAATGGGGGGAATATGCAGACTGGAGATTCAGGGTGGCAATGCACAGGTGCAGTTCTCATTGCTGCCTTTTTCACAGTAAAGAAAGTCTTTTGATTTATGGCACTTGGACCTTGTTCGTGTCTTTATCTTGTATCAGGGGTTTCAAACTAAACCCTCCTCTGGCTTCAGCTCGGGAACCTCACAGAAGCCTGGTCAGCCAATAAATCCAAGGCTCAGGCTGTTTCATCAGTAATTATTTCCAGGATGGCTTGCAATCAAATAGTTTGGCTTAGGTTATAAATTGGTTCCCGTGCTCCAGTGACCAATTTGTTATGGTTCCAGGTGGCAGGACCATAGTGTTCTATGATCCATTCATCTTTTCTCCAAGCTTAGGAGCTCCTGCTCGTTAAGGCAGTGTTTATAGATCACTTGTCTCGGCTCAAGTCATCATATAATTTTATGCCCAAATGGTTGCTGTTATTATTTGGGAGCAGAAAGAATAGAGGGCAGACCCCCCTGATGTAACAATCCTCCGACCAGCTGGCAGGTAATTGTTTATAGGCATAATGCTCACAAATCCAATAATGACCTTTAAGAGCCCTATGTCCTTCTGGGTACAGAGCTTTTGGATCCTTCCAATCAGATGGGAAAAATAGGTGTTAGGGAATCCTATAGGAAAATCAGTAGGTATGACAACTTTGCCATTAATAAGCTTACGGCATTGCCATGTCCCTTCGACTGATTGACAAATCTGGGAGACATTATTACCATCCATTCCTGGACTAGGAATAGTGTTTGGTTTAATTTTTACTTGTCCCATAGGTATCGAAGCCTATATGGCATCCTTTTTGATCTTTCCACGCTCCCCCATACCCTCTGATCCTGTCGGTGCAATCGGAAGCACTATACGCCGGACTGTATTGGAAGGTCCATTTGCAGATACAGTGTCCCACCTGCATCCCATTGGTTTGGAATTGGCTTAAGCAGTATTCACCCATGGAAGGATAACGTAGCGGCCAGGGTTGCTCTCCTCGTTCCTCTTCCCTCTTGGTGGAGGGACTCACTTTGCTGTAGGAACTCAGTAGCCACTTGCGGTGGATAGGTACGGCAACACAGGGACAGCTGTCCAAGCCCAGGGGACCACCACACACCCAAACATTGGTAAGTTTAAAGGTTTTGGCAATTTGATGACTGAACATGAGGAAGTCGTTTTGCCAGGATTGGTCGAGTAGGGCATTGATACAACTCCCCCAAGTATCAAGGAAGATGACCATGGCTGACCAAAGCACTGAACGTGATAATAGATTACACATCCTATAATAATAAGACAGCGATCATGGTCAGGACTACTCAGACGGCTGGCAGAGTCACAGCAGTCAGGCATTGGGATCTTTATCCGAAAGAGAGTTCTTCAGGCAAAAGACATGAGTTTGTTGATTAAAGGCTTCATTCTCTGCTTGTGATCAGTAACGTCAGCGCCTTCTGTAGATTCTGCACAGCTGTGCTCAGATCTTCATATTGCAAAGCACTGCCAGCATTGCTGCAATATTGTTGAGCTCCGGCAATGTCCTCTGGATTCAAATGGACTTCTTCCACAGCCCGAGCGTAGTGAAGGGAAGGATTGACTGGAGGAATATGCTGAGGGATCCCTGTCTCTGATAAACCAGTCAGAGAAGATGCGCTAAGAGACTTAAGATCATCTCTCTCTTTAGTTGCTTTTTGGGCCACTCAGATATCTGCTCCTCTATTTTTTCCTGTTACTAACCCATCCATCAAATCATGCGGGATTCCTTTCTGCCAACCCCTTTTCCATAACTCATTCCTCTTGTTAGGGATACACCTCCCTCCAAGCAGTCTGGCGAGACCAGCAGGGTGTGGAACTACTTTTATCCCGGCCCACCTCAAACTTCTGGATTTTGTTTTGGGGATCAGGTGATTAATGGGACCATATTTACTCCCATAACTAATCAATTCCTTGGCCACCTCCCCCCAAGTCCACAGCTGCTTGTTTGGCGATAGACGGTGTTGACCAGGTGTGAGTCCATCCATCGTGGTGGACATACCCTCACTTGGTGACAAAGCTTGGATCTTACCCTGCAGGTGGATTCCTATGGGTCTGAAAGAATCCGGGAGTCTCCTTACTAAGGGGGTCATTCTCTCCAGGTCTATCACTATCATCATCGTGGACTCCTGAACAGGGTCCAGCCTTCACTTGTGCATCTTCTACAGACAGGCTGCTTTCTGCATGCTTTTGACCAATGGGTTCATCGTGCTGGTAACGGCAGGTGGATCCCCTTACCAAGGGGTCCAAGCTTCCAATCCAGTAAATGGCTCTCTGGGTCAAGGGCCAGCGTGATTACCTTTTGTGAGGAAGACCCCGGGGTCTCAGTACCCTTTGGCTTCTTTTTTGTCTAATAAGATCTGGTTGCCCCCCATTAATGATAGCCTCCACATATATTTGTTCTTTACCTCTTTGGGAGTTCTCAGAATTCCGTAGAAGTCAAAACAAGTCCACTGAAGTCAAAGCAGATATATTGAAACCAAAACTATAGTATTGAAATCAAAAGAAGTGCATTGAAGTCAACACAAGTCCCTTGGAGTGAAAATAAGGTCCCTAAAGACTATTGAAGTCAAAATAAGGCCATTTATGTCTGTTGAAGACCACTGCAGTCAAAACAAGTCAAAATAAGTTCATTTAGGTAAAAAAAAGTCCGATGAAAAAAGCCCAATTTATTGAAGTCAGGAAAATTCCAGAGAAGTCAAATAAATTGCACTGAATTTAAAACAAATCCACTGCAGTCAAAAGAAGTCCATTAGCGTCAATAAAGGTCAATTGAATTCAAAGAAGGTCCATCAAAACCAAAACAAATACATTGAAGTCAAAGAAGTCCATTGGAATCAAACAAGGTCCACAGAAATAAAAAAAGCTCAAAGTAGGTGGTAGTCCAAACCATATCAGACAGAAAAAACTTATCCCAAAGGAAGGCAAGATGGTCCTCTCACCAGAAGGTGATAATGGAAGCAGCCCCATCATTTCAAATGCTGGAGAGCTCTGCGTGTTTGGCAAAGATGCCATTTACTCGGGCAGTGCAAGGAAGTTCCTGTTGATCTTTCAAGTGTTTTCTCATCTGGAGTAATTGAAATCAGTCTGAAAGTTTTTAGCCCCTGGAAATAATGTTTGCGTGTTCCTTACTCTACTCATCAGTTTCTTAATTTCTGCTGACTCAGCTGAATCTGACGCAAGGACAGCAGGAGAAAAGCGTTTCATTCAATTCTGGAACAAGAACCGCAGAGCAGCACTGCTGACAGATCCCCGAACGAATGCTTCCCCCAGGGACAAACCCCTGGGCTGAATTGTTCTGACACAGAAGAGCAGACGGGGCAAAGTCCCAGCCGTGAGAGACGGTTATCCTGGCGCAGCGTTCCAGGGAAAAAGGCTGAGGAGTTTCTCTGCACATGAGACATCTGCTTGGGGATTCAGTCCTTGCGGGGGATCTCATCCATCTCTGCTTAAATAAAATATGAAGGAAAGAAACTCCCATGGCATTCTGACTCCTGCAGAATGGTTTCTCAGAACAAGTGATTTCAAGACATGTTTGGATTGGTTTAAGGCTTTGCTTTCTCCGCAGGACAAACAGCTGAGGCCAAGTTCTCTGGGTGCTTCTTATCCCAGCACTTTTCTTTGTTTCTGCAGGTTTTCTCCCTTGCCGTGAACTTAAAAATTGTCAGCACCTGCCAGTGATTTTGTGCTGTCACCGCAGGTTCCTTCTCAGGCAGAAGGTAATACTCACCCGTCCTTTGTTTGATGCCTTAAAGGTTTAGGAACAGCTCAGAAAGGCCGTTTGATGACTCCGATCTCCTTGGTCAAAGCTCACACCTGGGTGGTAGAGAAGAATGGAGAAGTTTGGGCGCTGAACGTAAAGAGTAAAGGACGAGGCACAGGTTCCTTGAGCCAGGGAGGAAAAGGTGAGGGACCAAGATTTTTCCTTTTGTTTTGTACGCTGGAAAATGTTACGAGTAAAAACATAGCTAGGCTTTTTATTATAGAATAGAAACCCAGTACTAAAGCTTAAGTATGTGCAATGTCCTTCAAAACTCCAGGCATGGAGGTTTTCCCTCCACCTTTCAGGTGTTTGAGTTCTGCACACACCGGTGAACTGAGGGATGGGAAAGAAATTTGCAATTACTTTTCTTCTGTTGCTGAAAAAGCTTTTCTTTAAAACAAAAATATAAAAGCAAACCTCATCCTTCCTTGCCTTGATCCGTGCTGTTAGTCCTGGTAAGGAAAAAAAGCGTATCCCTTTCCTTTGCATTCAGCCTTGGGGCTGTTGTTTGCCCGAATAGGGCAGGAATGCAAGTCTACAACTTTCTCCACACAGATCAATGTTTCCAATGGTCCTCAGGAAAGGTGGGGAAAAAACCCCACCTCTTCCCCTTTGCTGGGCTGGAATATATAAAATATACGTGACAAGGAAATGCCCTGTTCCTTGTGTGCTGAATTTCTATTCAGCACTATTCAGCACGTTCTCTCACGCTCTAAGCTGTGAAACCCATCCTCAGCCCCCAGCCCGTGCTCGGAGAGGCTTCCCAAGTGTTGCTGTGCCTTCTAAACGTGCCAGTCCGGTGGCATCCCCACTCCTCTGAGCATCTGACCTGCCAGTGCTCTTCAGAGCTTTCTCCATAGAAAGCCTCATGCCGGACTCAGAAAGCAGCTATTTCTTGTTTCGGTATCTTAATTGAGTTCTGGAGTTGAGAGCGTGGCAGTGGCAATGGATGCAGACCTAGAAGAGGAGCTGGATGGCAAAGAGGGGAAGTCCAGGCTGTGTCCTCCAGGCATTGAGCAGTGGGAATCACAGAATCACAGAATCACCAGGTTGGAAAAAACCCATTGGATCATCGAGTCCAACCATTCCTAACACTCCCTAAACCATGTCCCTCAGCACTTCATCCACCCGTTCCTTAAACACCTCCAGGGAAGGTGACTCAACCACCTCCCTGGGCAGCTGTTCCAGTGCCGATGACTCTTTTCGTGAAGAATTTTTTTCTGATATCCAACCCTCCCCTGGCGGAGCTTCAGGCCATTCCCTCTTGTCCTGTCCTCTGTCACTTGGGAGAAGAGCCCAGCTCCCTCCTCTCCACAACCTCCTTTCAGGTAGTCGTAGAGAGTAATAAGGTCTCCCCTCAGCCTCCTCTTCTCCAGGCTAAACAACCCCAGCTCTCTCAGCCGCTCCTCGTCAGACGTTCTCCAGCCCCTCACCAGCTTTGTTGCTCTTCTCTGGACACACTCCAGAGCCTCAACATCCTTCTCGTGGTGAGGGGCCCAGAACTGAACACAGTATTCGAGGTGGGGTCTCACCAGTGCCGAGTACAGAGGGAGAATCCCCTCCCTGGACCTGCTGGTGACCCCATTTCTGATCCAAGCCAAGATGCCGTTGGGCTTCTTGGCCCCCTGGGCACACTGCTGGCTCATGGTCAGTCGCTGTCAACCATCACCCCCAGGTAAGCTGGAGCCGTGGATGGTGCACAGGCACTGGAGCTGGAGGAGCAGTGCTCATCCTGACGGCTTCCCCTGGAGGGGAAGCAGCCATGTGGGAATGCCCATGGGAGCTGTTGGCTTTGGGAGAATCTTTGTCTGACGCTGCAAGGCTTTTTTTTTCCTGCTGCTCCGGTTACTTTTATACGTTCCTTCAGTGCTGAGCTACATAAAAGGCCACTGCTTTACATGTTGCCATTCCTATTCTTCCAGCACTGCATGTGCTCACAGTTCCCTCGTTCCTGTTTCCGTCTGGTCTATGTTTAATGGAATACCAAAGAGTTAATGCTGAGCAGTCAGTCCCAAGCTGTGTGGTCAGCGTGTGCTCCCTGGCACCGGGCAACAGAAGCTGCGATTGAAATCAGCTGGGCTTTCTGTTTTTCTTAGGAAAAAATACCTGTCCAGGGACAGAACCAACTCATAAGGGATGTTTTAATTCCCACCAGTACTGCCTGGCACTCCAAGGCTATGGCAAAGCGGTTCTGTTGGATGCAGCTCCCAGGATTGGGGCTCCGTTCAGTTGCGCTGTACTGATGCAGCTGCTGCACCGTGCAGGCTGGGAAAGGATGGCCACGGAGCCGGGAAAAGAGGAATCCTCGGTGCTGGCAGAGACATGAGACCTTTGGATCTCTTGTGGGGAAGTGATGGGAAGTTACCAAGATGGCTTTTACTTTTCTTTCTTACTGCTCTTTCCCCCTACCCACTACATCTATTTACACTCTTTAAGAAACTGAGTCCTGACTTGGGAAACTGGAATTGGAATAACAGGTCAGGTCAGAAATAGGTTTGTTCTTTTCAGTTCATATTTCAGCTGTTACTTTGATTCTTCTGTCTGATCAAGCTTTGTATCTTAAGGAATGCAATTCTTTCTCTTCAGTCCGATCACCGAACTCTGAGAGTGGCACTGCTGTTTCAGTTTCATATGGTGATGTTGGATCAAATATTGCTGACCGGGCAGATTTATTGACTGGAGGTAAAGCCAAACAGGATCGTTCTGTTCATAGCAATATTTTAACCTTGGCCTTTCTAAAGCCATGGGTGCCATGGAGACCTCTGTGGGTCTCAGCCTCATGCTGAGACTCCAAAGCTGTTCTTGGCCTTTTTTGATAGCCTGAACAGTTTCCATAAGCTGAGGGTTTTTGCAGTCACATAAAAGATGGGGAATATTATCATAGCATCTTTAATATTTTGTTCTCTGTACTTGCCACTGGGCACTCACTGGTTTCCAGAGATCCAATTTTCCTGCCTTACTTTTTCCTTTTTATATATTTAGTTTTCCATAGAGCCCTTAATCCCGCCTGGATGCGTGGATAGTGTCTGGTATGGAAAATGACCATAAAATAACGAGACCTCAGACTCTCTAAGAGTCTCTCTGTGGGGGAGGAAATAGCAATAATAGAAAATTATCTGCTGGGCTGTGAGCTGGGATTTTTTTTTCCTTCCATGCAAAAGTTAAATATAAACCAGAATTCATTCTCTTGATCACACCACAGACCCCAAATAGCCTCACTGTGCATTCCGGACACTGCCATGCAGGGTTTTCTCGATGTAATTTGCTTGTCTCTGGGGATCCCAGAAGCAGCCTGGAACCAGCGGGGAAGGTGGCGGTGGCAGCTCGGTTCCCGTGCTGGACCAGGGAGAGGTTCTGGTTTCTGTGCCAGTCTCTGTCGTGCTCAATCCTGTCTGAGCAAGACAGACAGCAGCTCTGGGTCCTGTGTGGGGCTCAGCGCAGTCTGAGAGGAGGGCATGGACCTGTTCGGCCACATCAGTTTGGAGCAAAGGGATGGAGTTTGCAGGCGGAGTTTTTGTTGAGTATTGGGGTCCAGGGGCATTTTTTTCAGGTTGTTGCAATTTGCTGAAGAAACATTGGGAAAAGGCAGTGCTGCCAGTAATTTTATCATTGTGTTTATTCCGATCCTGTCTGCAGTTTCAAAAACTGCTGCTCGTTTGGTTTCCAATTCCCGTTCAATTTGCCAATTTGTGCAGCCCCAGGTCTCAGCCCCACTGCCAGGCGGGGTGCCCCCAGGGCCCCCCATCCTGGGTGATCAGCCCCAGTCAACATGGGTTTACAAAAGGCAGATCTTGCCAAACTAACCTGATCACCTTCTATGACAAAACCACTCGACTACTGGATGGGGGAAAGGCTGTGGATGGAGTCTTCTTGGACTTCAGTAAAGCCTTTGACACAGTTTCTCACAGCATTCTGCTTCAGAAACTGTCAGCCTCTGGCCTGGACAGGCGCACACTCTCCTGGGTTGAAAACTGGTTGGATGGCCCAGAGAGTGGTGGTCAATGGAGTTAACTCCAGCTGGAGGGCAGTCACAAGTGGAGTTCCTCAGGGCTCGGTACTGGGTCCAACTCTGTTCAATGTCTTTATCAATGACCTGGATGAAGGCATAGAGTGCACCCTCAGCAAGTTTGCAGATGACACTAAGCTGGGAGGAAGCGTGAATCTGCTGGAGGGTAGGGAAACATTCCTTTGGGAATTTCTGGGCAAAATACAACTAGAAAATGATATCCCAAGGCTTGTTCGATTTCCGCTTTGCTCCTGTGAATCCCTGTCTTTTCTTGCTCGTTGTCTCCCTAGGACATCTCTTCCATCAAAACCGTTTCATGATAGTTCATCGGACAAAACATTCGTGAGGTCATAGGAATGTTTCCTAAATCTCCTGGAAGCATTTCAGGGGCTAAGGACACACTGTACAGTCATCCAAGATGTTCTTCCTCAGCAGTAAAAATCTCTTATTTAGACTGGTTGGAGTTTTATGATAGGGTAAAGGAGTTGCAATTTTCCATTAATTGCTCTGTCTTTAGACTCAACTTTGTGAGATGAGTTTGGGAAAAAACCCAAAACCCCCAGCAAAGCAAAGCAAACCAAAACCCACCCAAACTCACAGCTCCTAAACCTGGCTGGATTGGAAGCTGGGGGGTTTGTGAAGTGCAGAACCTCTGTATGAATGCCAAACCAAGCATTTTCAAAGCGAGTTACTTCCATTTTGTAGTAGTTGACAGTCTTGAGCAAACACAGTTGGGGAGGTTTTGAATGAAAAAGCCTTTTTGCTGGGGAGTATTTATTAAAGTAGGTCGATAGATGTGTAGTAATGAAATCTGTGGAAATATTGTTTTGTTTTCCTTCAGCCAAAATTATATTTCCCAGCAGTTATAACTAAACCATTCAATAATATTTCTTTGTACGGCATCCAGTAATGCAATGGGTAGAAGTCAAGGAAGCATTGGAGTAACTGGGTGGACCCACTGGATATTAGCAATAATTCTATGCTGTGGAGGCACCAGATTGATGGGCAAAGTAAGCTGAAATTCAACTCGAGTTTATGTTGCATGGACTATGTATTCCCTGTGTTAACTTATTTCCTATTTGGCAGCATCAGAATAAGTGGTTACTGTTAAGCAGCCGTCTACTGCTGTCTTCATCAATGAACCCTTTGAATAACACATCGAGTAGTTTGTCTGGTTTTGGCATCAACAGCTAGCTGATCTGCGAGGGGTTACCAATGCATCACTTTACAATATATGCCAAAGGATTTGGTTTTGTGTCCAAATATTTTATTTCAGGATGTGATGTCTAAGTAAAATCCACGACTTGCTTACTTTCCTCAGGCCATTGGGTGCTCTTTGCTGTAGCATCATAATCATAGAATCATAGAATCACCAGCTTGGAAAGGACCCACTGGATCATGGAGTCCAACCATTCCTAACACTCCCTAAACCATGTCCCTCAGCACTTCATCCACCCGTCCCTTAAACACCTCCAGGGAAGGCGACTCAACCCCCTCCCTGGGCAGCTGTTCCAGTGCCCAATGACTCTTTCCGTGAAGAATTTTTTTTCTGATATCCAACCTGACCCTCCCCTGGCGGAGCTTCAGGCCATTCCCTCTTGTCCTGTCCCTTGTCACTTGGGAGAAGAGCCCAGCTCCCTCCTCTCCACAACCTCCTTTCAGGGAGTTGTAGAGAGTAATAAGGTCTCCCCTCAGCCTCCTCTTCTCCAGGCTAAACAACCCCAGCTCTCTCAGCCGCTCCTCGTCAGACGTTCTCCAGCCCCTCACCAGCTTCGTTGCTCTTCTCTGGACACGCTCCAGAGCCTCAACATCCTTCTCGTGGTGAGGGGCCCAGAACTGAACACAGTATTCGAGGTGGGGTCTCCCCAGTGCCGAGTACAGAGGGAGAATCCCCTCCCTGGACCTGCTGGTGACCCCATTTCTGATCCAAGCCAAGATGCCGTTGGCCTTCTTGGCCCCCTGGGCACACTGCTGGCTCATGGTCAGTCGGCTGTCAACCAGCACCCCCAGGTCCTTCTCTCCGTGCAGCTCTCCAGCCACTCTTCCCCCAGTCTGTAGCTGCACAGGGTTGTTGTGCCCCAAGTGCAGGACCCGGCATTTGGCCGTGTTGAACCTCATGCCATTGATCTCAGCCCAGCGGTCCAGCCTGTTCAGATCCCTTTGCAGAGCCTCCCTACCCTCCAGCAGATCCACACTTCCTCCCAGCTTAGTGTCATCTGCAAACTTGCTGAGGGTGCACTCTATGCCTTCATCCAATCAGACAAGCTGCGTCTGAAGAGAAGAAAATATTTCTTTCACACTGTGTTTTTGTTCTGGGAGGATGCTGGGGGTGGACAGGTTTGCTATAGTATGATTCTGCCAGTTACTTACCACATCTT
Source organism: Cuculus canorus (assembly GCF_017976375.1). Classification (NCBI taxonomy): domain Eukaryota; kingdom Metazoa; phylum Chordata; class Aves; order Cuculiformes; family Cuculidae; genus Cuculus; species Cuculus canorus. The sequence goes on along the minus strand of NC_071426.1, from coordinate 5,119,396 downwards.
AGAAACCAGATTGACAAGCTTTTGTTTTTATTAATTGTTCATTTGGTTATTTAATATTAGTAATAATGTAAAAATAATGTAGTAAATGTAGTAAAAGTCATGATAGTAGGGACAAGATTTGAGACAAGCAGTTCCTGCTTCAGTTTGGCATGAAGGTATTCCTTGGCTCAACAGGCAGATGGGTTAACATCCTGGTTCTCAGAGATACCAAAGCTTCTGGAAAATCTGAAGGAGTCAAAGGTATAGGGTTTTGAAAAGCATTTTGTTCTGACTGAGCCTGCGCTGCCTGAAGAAGCCAGAAGAGAGTGGTCTTAGGACAGACTGGGCAGTAATTAGTGTCTTCTAAAGAGAGATCCAGACAAGGCCATTGGCTCTCCACAGGAACACCTAGAACGGCATCTTTTGGGATCCAAAATCCACAGAGTGGTACTTCTCCAGTGTTCACTCTGAGACAGTGGTGGCGTAGGGCAAGATCACGTACCTGTACTGCTCTTCGATGGCCTTTGGAAGAAGGGAGATCAGTTTTCTGTGAGTCTTGGCGAGTTACTTTGCTCTTTCCACCATGCAGGGACCTCCCCACAATCACCACTGTCACACTAAAAATACAAATCAAGCAGAGTTTGGACTCCATCAGATACAGCTGCATCTCCTTTGCAAGCACAGCCTGCGAGGTGGGCATCTGCCTCTACAGCAGAACTGTGTCACCCGCTCTGTGCCTTCTCCTACACAGAGAAAGAGGTGCTTGGGGTACTCAGGACTGGGCCTGCTTTGCGTCATCTGAAATGCCCATCTCCTGCAGAGCTCCTAGATGGTAAAGACTTGAAGGACTGTCTGGTGGTCAGCCTGGGGGGCCTGTGGCTGCAAGGAACTTTATTGCTGGGGCACAGTGTAAAAGGAGCCAGTGATGTGGAGAGAAAAGCTATTGTCTGCAGGAAAATCTCCATCTTCTCCTACCCAGTAGAGTACGGTGACACCCAAAACCCAGGGATGGATTCACTTCTTCCTAAAGGGAGAAAGCAGAAGATCCTCCAGCCCTGTAACAGGGCAGCCAAAATAAGAGTGAAAAAAACCCACTGCATTGTCCTCCAGTGAAAAAAACCCAACCCTGGGAAACATGCCCAAAGAGCCAAAACAGTCAATGTATCCAACATAAATATTTCACTCCCCCAGGGACAAAAGCACACCCCAGCTCTGGTGTGCTGCTCCACACTCCTCACCTTCTAGGGGACTTGACTGACAATGCAGCCTCCAACTTCTCCTCTCCTGGCTTCAGACTAGTTAATGTCCTGGTGGAAATCTTCTTTCAAGGAGGGAGGGTCTTCTCGGGCTGCCTCCCTACAAATGAGACACAAAACACCTCTTCAGGACAAGGGCACCTCGAGGGAGCCCAGGCAGAGCTGCTCATTCCGATGGGGAAATCATCAGTGCCAGCACTCTGATTCCCTGGGAGTCTCATAGCCTATGAGGACTTTGCAGGTGTTTGCAAACCCTCAATCTCCTCCATCTCCACAGGTCCTCACTTTTTCACCTTTGATACTCCTTGCTTAGAATCCCCTTTCCCTAGGAAACCTTCTGAAAAGTGGGGCTTGCAGGAAAAGCTGGAGGCACCACAGAGCCTCCTTGGGGCCAACACGTTGGCCCATAGGAAAGAGATCCTGGGTTGTGTGCGCAGCTCTTGTAGACACACTCACTGGGCACCGTCAGCCCAAAGACGCTGTTTCCCAGAAGTTTGTGAGCAAATACAAAAGAAAGCACCAAACTCCCACCTTCCACGCTGCTGTGGGTTTGGAGCACACACTTGGGGGCTTTTAGCAATATTCCCACCACAGCCTTGCTCAGGAAATGATAATAAACCATTTTAAAAGCCCGGGATAGAGCAGCCCTTCCTTTCCTGCCCTTAACAGCAGGAGTTGCTGTTAAGAGAAGGGTAAACTGGAGGCATTTTTGTCTCCCTCACACAAAGCACTCTTCCAATTAAAAAAACCTTGGCAAGATGTACCAGGCACCAGCACGCACTGGGGCTGTGAACTTCGGCAGAACCACCCCAACCAGGAGTGTTGTGCTGTCCAAGGCTCTTCTGCCTCCCTGCAGAATGATTCTTTGGGGCAAAGGCGGCCACAAGACGCACGTTTTTCTGACCCATGCATCCCCTCCAAGATAGGCTTTCTTTCCCTGTCATGATGGGCACAGGGAAAACCTACAAATCTCTGCAAGGACCAATCTAGTACTTCATCTCCTTTCTCCCTTTACTTATGTCTGTTGTGGGCGCATCTTGGGAGGCCTTAGAGTGAGATGTGGTAGCTGGAATAATTCAGACCTGGAAAGCAGAAGGCGTCAAACACGAAGCCAACGCAAGACCCTCCTTGAACTCTGCTGCATGCGTGTCCTCCACCATAAAAATTCCCACCCTGGGGACATGTCCAAGGAGCCCTCCAGAGGTGATACAGTCAATGTGTTCCACACAGTTATCTAACTCTCCCAAGGGTCTCTGCCCCCGTGTTCTTCTCCACACTTCTCACCTTGCTGGAGGATTGATTGCCAATGCAGCTTCCTCCTTCTCTACTGGCTTCAGGCCATGTATTGTCCTGGTGGAGAGCTTCCTTCCAGGGAGGACACTCTTCTCAGGCCAACTGCCTACAAGTGAGACACGAGTAACTTCCTCGGAACACTGTCTCCTTGGGGCAGCAGAGAGCAGAAGCTCAGGCAAAGCTGCTCGGTCCTCGTTTTGGTTTGAGTCAAAGTAGGATCAGTTTCTGACTCTTAACTCAGTTCCTCCAAATAACTTCATTCTCTGAAAGCTAACTGCATGTTTTTGAGACACTGTTCTCCCAAAGTGATAACGCAGGGCTTTGAGATGGAGAAAGGCCAATGCTTGTACTTAACCAAGGCCACCCTCCAGCTGGAAGAAAAGGAGCCACACCTGTGAGAAGGGGCAAATAGGGCAGGTGACCCTGAACGGACCAACAGAGGATTCCATCCCATACATGTCGCACTCAGTATAAAACTGAGAGATCATGAGGGTCTTTCCCTTTTACGGTGATGAGTGATGTCCAGTGTCGGTCTGGCTGCTCCTGATCCCCAATCTGTGTCTTCCTGAGCTCAGCTCGCTGGTAGCCATGGAGCCATTCTCTTGTGTCTGCTCTGCAGCGTTTGTGATGATGTACAGTCATAAACAGGTGGAATGGGGGTGCGATTGGCACAATCTCATATATTTGTGTATATTTGATTGATTTCTAATTATTTTTATCACTATTATTATTATAATTTTATTAATGCAGTAGATTTGCTGGCTGCTGCCCCTCAGCCTTGGTGTGAGCCTGGGAGAGTACTGGGGCAGTGGAAGGGCTTTGGGCTTGGGCACCCCACTGTCTTATGTCCATGAGGGAAGGCACCCCCACAGTTCCAGAGTGGCGAAAGACAAGAAATGCCAATGGGGAAAATCAGAAGCAGCAGCTGGATGCCCAGCAGAGGAGTCACGTGGCACTGGTTGGAAGGAAAACCTCCAATTTCCAATACAGGCATTGCAGGGGTTTCTAGAGACCCATGTGGGTCTCTAGTCTCTAGAGACTAGGTGGGAAGTGCACCACACCTCTGCCTTCATCAAACAGCACCTTTCCCTTTCCCTTTCCCTTTCCCTTTCCCTTTCCCTTTCCCTTTCCCTTTCCCTTTCCCTTCTTTCCCTTCTTTCCCTTTCCCTTTCCCTTTCCCTTCCCCTTTCCCTTTCCCTTCTTTCCCTTCTTTCCCTTCTTTCCCTTCTTTCCCTTCTTTCCCTTTCCCTTTCCCTTTCCCATACCCATCCCCAGGGCAGACTCTCTCCCTGGGTAA